>NC_055987.1:108385295-108687482 GCF_018446385.1 Zingiber officinale | reverse complement strand
TTTGCACTTACTGACACATTGGGGGGGGGGGGGGGTAGCCCAGTAAAATAGTGACTGGATCAGGGTAAGTCGATGGACTTTTAATGATCAATAAGAGTAGATGGCTACTCTCGAGAGATCACCTATGTGAGAAAAAAGTGGGACCGCTTCGAAGAGAATTGGAGGCACAATTCTTAGAGTTTCTTACAAAACAAGGCGTGTTCATGACCAAGAACAAACACTCATAAGAACTGAGTTGTATCAGGGAGAGTCTTGGGTGAGGTATGTTAATGCTTACACAGACGACAGAATAGTTCAAGGACATCATGTCTACTATCAGTCAATAAGCAAACAAATCTTCACAAGGGAAGGTTCAAAGGGTAAAACCTACCTATCCTATACTAGACTCAACTGCTAAATTTTATCACATACTCTATCTCTATTCATGTGGGGGATTATTGGAGATTTATGAATGGAGAAGAGGTGGAAAAGGCATGGAGCTCCATTGTGAATGAGATTTTAGTCTCGCATTGGGAGCTTTAAGGCAAATAGGTTGGTTTATATCGATTCACATGTTTTAATGATGTGAACAAATGCATGGGGAGAGGCTCTCTCTCACGCGGGGGTGTGTAGGGGGGGTGCAAATCCAGGGCCCGAAGTGCACTGAACCATGTTGACTCGTGTGCGTGCATGACCTGCGCGGGCTGAAGTCGAACCGGTCGAGGTAAAATTTGCCCAAGCAGAACAACCAATATTTTGCTAAGTAAAGATTTTTGTTGCTTGTGTAACGGATGTATTAAAGAAAGATTAATGCAGCCGAGTGAAACGAATGCATTAAAGAAGGATTAATGTCGTCGAGTGAAACATTGGCATTACAAAGTTGGCAAATAATGATCATTAAACATCATTAACACTGCGGTCTGAGCTCCTATATAAGGAGGTTGCGACCATAGGTAAAAGGTTACGCACATGGAAAAACAGCAGAAACTCTCCACCTACGTTCCCTCCTCCTCTGTCGTGTAACTTTTGCTTGGCGGAGTAGTCGTGATAGTTCGGGTACCACTCAGTTCGTTGCAACCATCAGTGCTTAGTGGGAATCACGGTTCACCATTGTATCCTAGGAAACAAACGACCCAAGAAAGCCTCGAAGAACAGCCGGAGGTGGGGTGAATCTGTTTCAAGGAAATTACGACTCTCGCAAGCCTCGGTTCACTCAGTTCACTCGTCCGGCCGCTTTCTAGGCTTTGCTATGTTGATTGTTTCACTCTACTGTTCACCCAACAACTCGCTCGGTAGAAGCCTTCAACTCGCTCGGCAGAAGCCTTCAACTCGCTCGGCAGAAGCCTTCAACTCACTCGGCAGAAGCCTTCAACTCGCTCAGCAGAAGCCTTCTCTTCGCTCGGTCGGACTCTTCACTCGGTCGGCCACTGTGGAGTCTGTGTTTAGCACTTAGCAGACACCAACCTCTGCTAGCAGCCTGAGATTATCAGCTTAGGTCATTTCAACAGTTAAGTGAATTTAAATTCTATATAATTTTAAATTTTAAGTCCCTAAAAATCTCTGACAATATATTATTTTGCCCAAATACGAACTTACCCACCTAGACTCTATACCTCCATTACAATTCTCATTGCATCAGAGGAAGAGTCATGATAGCAGTTTTTGTGGCTCGGAGCTTAGTACAGTGTCAAGAGAGTTGAACAACTAGTAGAAAACGTTAAGAACCTTATAGGTGGATGAATAGAGATTGGGTAAAACAATCAGGAGACCTTAACTACCTAGCAGCAGTAAGGGCAACAGGATCCATAGAAGCCCCAACAGCAGGATTTGCCAAACCAGCAGAACCCAAAACTACATTTGAAGCCCAAAGAGACTTAATAAAACAAAATAACACTATTATTTCTCTTATTATTGTGTTATGCAATCAGGTTCAGGAGCTGCAAGAACAGGTGCAAGCCCTAAAAAGAAGCATCTTAGCACCAACTGATAAAGAAAGCACAAAAGAGCTCGAAGATTCAATTGAGGATCTTTCGAAGAAATTAATTGGCTTAACCTTGAGAGTTGAGCCAATCATTCCCAAGAAAAGAGGTTCCATTCTGATTTATCGCAACCCATCGGATATCCTCCAGCAAGAAAAGAAGAAATGAGTACTACAAGACCACCAACAGTATCCACAACTTCAACAGTCCAAGTTGTAGGACCGTTGCGGCCGGTTAGGAGGGGGTTGTTAAATAGTCCTGTAGAAATAAAACAAACAACCCTTCCTCGAACGCTTTAAGCTAACACTTGCATGAATAAAGTTAAGCAGTAAATTAAAAACATAAAGAGACGAGGCACAAGATATTTACTTGGTTACAACCGATGTGGTTGTTAATCCAAGGAAGTTGAAGCACTAAAATCTCCTTCAGGCGGAGAAGCCTCTTACAGCATTTAGGCACAGAAAATAGAAGATCAACTATAACTAGAAGCGTACAAGCATTGGAATTACAAGTAATGAGTTCGTTGAAAAGCTTCTGGACCAAGGCTATATTTATAGCCTTGGTCGGGGCGCCTGAAAGGGTTCCGGGCACCCTGGGGGGATAAAACTTTATCCCCCAACATTCAGAACGCGTTAGACGCGTTCTAGTCAAACATGCTGGTCCGGGCGCCCGGAGGGGTTCTGGGCACCCCGGGCTGGTCCTGGTGCCCTGGACTGTTCCGGGTGCCCCGGACCAGTAAAGTCAACCCATGTTGACTTTTTGCATCCGGGACCATTGCTCTGGTTCGGTTCGGCTCGGTCCGAGTCTTCTACTAAGGATCCGCTCGCTTGGGTGATCTCTGCCATCCGGAAAAGGGCTCACCCGAACCCAACTTCCGGTCTTCTCGAGCAGCCTTCCGCCCCGGCTTTTCGTCGCTCGGAATCGCTGCGTGTTTCCTTTTTGTCCACCAGTGTACTCATCCGCGGTCTTCGTCCCTCGGTCGCACCCCATGCTGACCTTCTCGCTAGCTGCGTCTCTAGCTTCCTGAGCAATCTTCCGCTCCGGCTTTCGTCCCTCGGAACCACCGTACGCTTCCTTCTCGTTCACCGGGGTACTCTTCCGCAGCACCTCGTCCCTCGGACACCCCACGTGTCGTCCTTCTCGCTAGCTGCATCTTCCGCTTGAGTACCTGTGTTCCTAAGCTCCTGCACACTTAGACACAAGGTTAAAACAACACAGGACCTAACTTAACTTGTTGATCACACCAAAACAACTTTGGGGTTCCAACAATCTCCCCCTTTTTGATGTGATCAACTCAAGTTAAGCTAGGATAAAAAATAGACATGAAAATGAAACAACTTATATTGCAATAACGTTCAACAAGATAGAAACATTAAATTAAAAAAAAAAAAATCCAATTTTCAATTTTCTACCTCCCCCTAGGCTTATACTTTTTCTTCTCCCTCTTTGATCACATAAAAAATTAGGGTTGCAAGAAAAATATAAGGGTTGACACTTAGAAAATTTATAAAGATCTATTTCAATGATTTTCTGGAAAATATTTCTAAGTCAAGGAAAATTTCTAAGTCAAGAAAAATTTCTACGTCATTAAGAACTTTTAGAAAATTTTGAGAACTTTGAAAATTTTGTAATAATTTCACAAAAGCAATTCAAAATATCAGAGAAAATTTCTAAGTTAAAAATAACTTTTGGAAAATTTCTAAGTTTTCGTCATGAAAATTAAGAGTTTTCTCAGTAGAAATCTTTATGCATAAAATTTTTTTTGGAACATGTAGAAATAATTAAAAAATTTCTATACATTTATTTTAAATTTTTTTTTTATGCTTTTATAAAAAAAGTTTTAAATTCCATTTTAACTTATTACAATTTCTCAAATTTGAAGTAAGAAAATTTGAACATGCGAAGAATTGTTTCATGTTAATATCTATTAATAGTTTGTCGAGATACTTTAATCGACAGGCTATTTCTTTCAGCTTTAAAGCAACAAATATTAAGCATGTAAGAAATTGTATTAACAAAATAATTGGTAAAAATTTATTTGACAATTTTTCTAATTTGCAAGATTCATTCGACAAAATATTTTGTAGCTTGCAAGAATCTTTTGGGAATATTTCTGATTTACAAAATTCTTTTGACAAAATAATTTGTAATTCGCAAGAATCTTTCATCAAAACATTTTGTAATTCAAAAAATTCTTTCAATAATATTCTTAATTTGTAAGAAGTGTTCGGCAGTTGATTTTCTAATCCGAAAAACTCTTTCGATGATTCAATTTTTAATTCACAAAAATCTTCAGGTAATTTTTTGATTAATTGAACTAGTTGTTCAGAGGGTAGAGGGCATACCTTACTTACCTCGTCGATCGTTGGTTCTCCCCCTGTTCAATTACTTTCTTCCGAAGACTCTCCCCCTTCATCGATGCTTGTCTCGGTTGAGCTTTCTTCATCTTTAGGTGGGTCTTCTACTATGATTTCTGTTTCGGCAATTTCTTTAGTCTCGGATTCGGCTTCTTCTAATTCTTCATGAATCTTCAAGAACTTTTCCCAAAGTTCTTTTGGGCTTTTGTATTCGCCAACTCTATCGAGATCTTCATTTGGTATTGTGCTTAGGAGGTGAAATTTAGCTCGTCTGTTTGCCATAAACTCCTCACGTTGCTTGTGGGTCCAGAGACGTTTATCGATTTTTTCTCCGTACGCGTTCTTCGGTTCTTCATAACCAAATTTCATTATTTAAAAAATACCATAATCAGAGTTTATATATACCTCTATTTGTTGCTTCCATAAAGGAAACTCCCCCTCGAATGCTGGTGGGTAGTCACTAGATCCGGCCATCGTTTTGTTGCTTCAGATGGCGGTTAGTCCTTCTGAGGCGTCTCGGCTTTGATTCCACTTGTAGGACCATTGTGGCCGGCTAGGAGGGGGTTGTTGAATAGTCCTATAGAAATAAAACAAAAAACCCTTCCTCGAAAGCTTTAAGCTAACACTTGCATGAATAAAGTTAAGCAGTAAATTAAAAACATAAAGAGACGAGGCACAAGATATTTACTTGGTTACAACCGATGTGGTTGTTAATCCAAGGAAGTTGAAGCACTAAAATCTCCTTCAGGCGGAGAAGCCTCTTACAACGTTTAGGCACAGAAAATAGACGCTCAACTACAATTAGAAGCGCACAAGCGTTGGAATTACAAGTAATGAGTTCGTTGAAAAGCTTCTGGACCAAGGCTATATTTATAGCCTTGGCCGGGGCGCCTGGAAAGGTTCCGGGCGCCCTGGGGGGATAAAACTTTATCCCCCGACGTTCAGAACGCGTTAGACGCATTCTAGTCAAACATGCTGGTCCGGGGGCCCGGAGGGGTTCCGGGCGCCCCGGGCTGGTCCGGGCGCCCCGGGCTGGTCCGGGCGCCCTGGACTGTTCCGGGCACCCCGGACAAGTAAATTCAACCCGTGTTGACTTTTTCATCCGGGACCACTGCTCTGGTTCGGTTCGGCTCGGTTCGGGTCTTCTACTCTAGATCCACTCGTTTTGGTGATCTTTGCCATCCGGAAAAGGGCTCACCCGAACCCAACTTCCGGTCTTCTCGAGGAGCCTTCCACTCCGACTTCTCGTCCCTCGGAATCGCTGTGTGTTTCCTTCTCGTCCACCAACGTACTCATCCGCAGTCTTCGTCCCTCGGTCGCACCCTGTACTGACCTTCGCGCTAGCTGCGTCTCTTGCTTCCCGAGCAATCTTCCGCTCCGGCTTTCGTCCCTCGGAACCACCGCACGCTTCCTTCTTGTCCACCGGGGTACTCTTCTGCAGCACCTCATCCCTCAGACGCACCGCGTGCCGTCCTTCTTGCTAGCTGCATCTTCCGCTTGAGTACCTGTGCTCCTAAGCTCCTGTACACTTAGACACAAGGTTAAAACAACACAGAACCTAACTTAACTTGTTGATCACACCAAAACAACCTTGGGATTTAACACAAGTACCCAGTGCTGAGGATCAGATCCGAGATTACCGAACAGACCAAAGAAGGTTTTATAATTTACAACAAAGACTAATGCCAAGTCAACGACGCTTTAGGTGTACTATTGAAAATCAATTAAGCCTTGAAGAGCAATTGGAAATCTCAAGATCTAGAAGAACTGGAATGGTCCTGGCAGAAGTACTATATTCAGCAGGATTTAGACTTATCTAACATCGGGTTTATCAACATTATTCTGAAGAAGATATTCTTTGTGTAGAATACAATCAAGTAGACCTACCACTTGTTACACAACAAAGCCATCAGGCTTTGTACGAGGTAGGATTTCACCATATACATATGGGCCTCGTAATGATTAGAATCTATGCCTTGCATAGACGAGATACGGGAGCCATGGTGCTGGTGGTACTTAGAGATACCAGATGGCGATGGGATAGGTCAATTATTGGAACCATGGAAATGGACCTTACCCATGGAACCCAGATGGTATATGTGATACTTGACCAAATGAAGAACATACATGATTTCTCAAATCATGTGGAAATCTCTATTCAAACCCATGGCTATGCTGAATGGCAAGGCAGCTTAAGTAACCTATTGGTTTCACAGATGATGATAGGAAGACTAACTAATACAAGCTTCACAAATTTTGCTTATATTGTTCAAAATGTTGCAGATTATTTGGCCAGTTGAGGAGCTATCGCGCTACCAGGAACAAGATTTACAACTGAAGAGTTGCAGCGGCAAAGGTGGATTCTTCGGTCATCAACACGAAGGAACCCAGTAGCGCCAACCGAAGTACAAACTAGGACTCTGCTTGATGGTAGTATCTCAGTACAATTTCAAGGGTACACACTTACACCAAATGAAAATGATATAGAAATAACTTCTCCGGAGACTAAAATTTTGGCAATGATATGAGAAGAATAGCCCGAAGCATTATATGTTACAGAGATGGATCCTAATGCCATAATACCATAAAGAAGAACGATGGGAGCTGCAGGGTATGTATGACATTACTCTTAATCATACCTATATAATTAAAGCAGGCGAATGAGAATTAATATCTATAGGGTTATCATTTGTAATATCGAAAGGATATTACGGATGAATAACCCCACGATCTAGAGTTGCGTGGCGCACAGGTATACAAATTGGGTAGGAGTTATTGACAGTGACTTCCGAGGTGAAGTTAAAATTCTCGTGTTTAATATGGCATATGGAAATATAATATTAAACAAGGGAGAAGCCATTGCTCAGTTAATTTTGGAGAAAGCAGCCACCCTAGAAAGTGTACAAGTAGTAGATTTGCTACATACTGTTAGGGGAACAGGGGGCTTTGGTTCGACTAATCAAACAGTTACAATTCAAACTGCTACCTCGGTAGTCCAGCTTGGAACCACAGTTTGGACAAATTTGATGGACAAACTCCTACCAAGGAAGAGGATGCCCATTGATGATACTTCAACATCCAACCAATGCACCTATCAGCAGCTACACGTTCTCACGGCGGATGTGCCCAACAATGAATGGATTAATCCATTCTATATGGAAGATGGTGGGTATGACTCTTCAACTTCTTTTTATTCCGCTGAGCCTAATACTTTTGACGAGCAGATAATGGCCCATATGGATCTGGAAGAAGGCCTGGAAATGGATTATCTCATTCCAAGGACTAATGAAGGCATCTACGTCTCCTCATCAGCGATTTCAAGGTATAATCCACCGGAGGATACCATGATGGGAGCACCATAGTATGCACCAGCAACTGAACAACCAGTTGTTCAGAATCCATATCAAAACCCGGGAGTCATTGGCGTAAAAATTGGAAGGATAAAAAGGGAATATAATGAGCCATGGACTCTCCCATCTGCTCAGCAACAAACTGGTGCGTTATTAGTACTCCCTGATAATATTGGATTATACAATGATGTTATATCCAGGTGGGAGTCAATAACCACAAATGTGGTTGATTCAAAAATATGGTCTAACAAAAGAACCAAGGTGCAATATATAGAAAACCACTTGGGGGAAATTGAAAAGAAGACATTCATTCAATGAAGGATGATGTACCCTGACCAGTATGACAAAATGATTAACTCAGCAGATGAAACCCAAAATATTTTATCCCAAATAAGGTGTATTATTAGATTAGAAGACCCAGCTTCAGGATCAACGGCAAAACAAAATCAAGCATATTTGGACCTGGAGTGACTGGTATGTCATAACACAAAAGATTTAATAACTTATATGAACTAGTATAAAGATCTTACAGCAAGAACCGGACGAATGTTCCTAAACGAAGAACTATCAAGCAAGTTTTATCGAAAGATGCCGCCGCTTATTGGAAGCTACCTAGAAGGAAAGTTCTAGGAAAAATTCAGGGGAAATACTATTGGTGTACTACCCCAAATTCACCACACATATCAAGAACTGACGGAGATGTACAAGCAGACATCTTTGCAGAGAAACCTGAAGGATTTACAATTCTGCTTCCAAATACCAATTCTAGGGTATTACCAAAGCGTAAAGAAATATGGCCTCAGAAAGACTCGGAGTTATAAGGGCAAACCACACAAATCCCATGTGCATGTAATAAAGAAGAAGCACCAGAATACTAAAGTGAAAGTTAAGAAATGCAAATGTTTTATATGCCGTGAAGAAGACCATTTTGCCCGGAAATGCAGAAACAAGATAAGGAACAAGGAAAGAATTGCAATGCTTAAGGAGCTTGACCTTCCGAAGGATTATGATGTAGTCTCTGTAAATCAAGAGGAAAGTGATAGTGATGCAATATGCAGTATTTCAAAAGGGGAACACGACACTGAACAACATTGCAGAGCTGTTACTAGTATTTTACCAGAGAATTTGTTTGTCTTAATCGGAGAATCACAAGGATGGCAAGTGCAAGTGGATATTCCTGAAGAACAATATTTTGCCAACATGACTAGGAAATAAATAAGGAAGTCAATACCCTCTACATAAGATGTCAAGGTTGCGACAGAAACACAAGCATAAGGTCATGAGTACATTGTTTAAAATGTTTATTAACAGCATGTTCCATATGCACAGATTTCTATTTGGGTATTGAAGCAATTGTGGCACCTCCACCACCCACCCAATATGATGAAAAGAATCTAATACCTGAATTACTAAATTATATTGATTTTCTGCTAATAGAAAATAGAAGACTGCAAGCAGAGATTGACCGATTAATGAAAAGACACTCAGACAAGGAGGAGGAATTAACTCAAGAATTACTAGAAGATTTACAACAATTATCTATAAGAGAAGAAGAAAAGGAGAAAGAACATGTTACTTTCCTTGAAGAACATGCAGTACTAAAAGCCATCAAAGGACAATACCATCAGAAGAGGGTTGTTAATAGATTATACAATATGGTGGTAATCTTTGATATCCCAGGTGTTACACCATTTAGTGTTAATGCAATACTTGATACAAGAGTCACATCCTGTTGCATTGACAAAAGAATTGTACCAGCTCAGGCCTTGGAAGAAAATTCTTATACAGTAGTGATCAATGGGGTCAACTCAAAACAATCAGCCAACTAGAAACTTAAAGAAGACCAGATGATAATTGGAGAAAATAAATTCAGAATTCCCTTCAAATATTCCTTCAAGATGACCTTGGGAGAAGGAATATAAATGGTCCTAGGATGTAATTTTATCAAAAGCATGCAAGGAGGCTTGAGGATAGAAGGTAATACTGTAACTTTTTATAAAAATATAACGTCGATTGCTACAAATCAAAATGCAACCTCCGCAATTGAAGAATTGGAGCTAGAAGTGATGGAATACTTAGAGATCAAGGAGCAGGTATTCTTTTCAAGTAATTCCTCAAACATTAATATCCTAGAAGCATGGACCATTACTTGCAAGACTTAAGGAGCAGGGCTATATTGGGAAAATCCCCTCCAGCATTGGGCGAAGAATCAGATTACCTACAAAATTGATATTATTAATCCAGATATTACTATTCAAGACAAGCCCCTGTCACACGTAACACCCTCTATGAGAAAGGCCTTTGACAGACATGTAGAGATACTATTAAAATTGAAGGTAATCAAGCCCAGTAAGTCAAGACATAGGACTATGGCTATGATAGTACAATCCAAAACAAGTATAGATCCAGTTACAAACTAAGAAGTTAAAGGCAAGGAAATGATGATATTCAATTTCAGAACGCTAAATGACAATACGTACAAGGATCAGTACAGTCTGCCCGGAATAAATACTATTCTAAAGAAGGTGGGAAATTCAAAAATATATTCAAAGTTTGACCTGAAATCAGGATTCCACCAGATAGCCATGGACCCAACATCAGTAGAGTGGACGCTTTTATTTGTCCCTCTGAACTATACGAATGGCTGGTAATGTCATTCGGCCTAAAGAATGCTCCGACAGTTTTTCAACGAAAAATGGACTTCTGCTTTAAAGGTACAGAAGAATTTATAATAGTGTGTATTGATGATATTTTGATTTTCTCGAAAACAGAAAAGGAGCATATTAAACATCTGGAAGTCATGCTTAAACATATGCGAGCAACATGGGTTGGTTTTATCACCAACCAAATGCAAGATTACGGTGCCAAGAATTGAATTTCTCGGGGCAAATATTAGTGAAGGAAAATTAAGGTTATAACCACATATCATAAAGAAGATTACTGAAGTACAAGACGACCAGCTAAAGGAGAAGCAAGGCATGCGATCGTGGCAAGGCATTTTAAACTACGCCAGGACTTATATACCAAATTTAAGTTCAAATCTTGGACCATTATATGAGAAGACATCTCCCCATGGTGATAAAAGAATGAAGGCTTCTGATTGGTCTCTTGTAAAGCAGATTAAAGCCCAGGTATAACAGTTATCGGATTTAGAGATTCCTCCTGAGAAGGCCTACATTATTCTGGAAATAGACAGATCAATGACTGGATGGGGAGGAGTATTTAAATGGAAGCCCAAGAAAGCTGACCCTAGGAGTATGGAGAATGTATGTGCTGTTGGGACCAAATATGGAGCTAGAGGGGGAGGGGGGTGAATAGCTCGGTGCGATCTTCGTGCTTGACGTTGCTTATTTCTTCAAAGATGTGTAGCGGAAATACAAGCTAAGAAACAACTACAACAATGCTAACAAATAGATTTTACTTAGTATCCACCTCACAAGAGGTGACTAATCCAAGGACCCACACACTCACGCACCCTCCACTATGACTAACACTCCTTTATGGTAACTACCAAAGGCGGAGAAGCCCTACAATCTCTCAATACAAGAAGAAAGCAAAGAGAAAAATAAATACAAGAAATCTTACAGGTTTTATAATCGAAAACCCTAACCCTAGCTTCTCCTTCTTGTTGTGTTCTCACCTCTTGACTTGGGTGTCTCTCCAAGATTCTTCAAGAACTGGCGATCTGAACCTCAAGAGATGCTGTGGAGTCGCTGGTGAAGATCGAAGATGAATGCCGTAAGTTTTGCCAAAGTTCTCGAACGCCTGCAGCTATAAACGACGCCAACGGTCGAATCCTGATCGATTGGATTGCTCCCAATCGATCGGGGAGGCTTTGGATCGATCGGCTGATCGATCCAGAGCTCCTCTGAGCTCTGGAAAAATGCCTGGATCGATCGGCTGATCGATCCAGGGCTTATCGCGCGAAGTCGCGCCTCCCAATCGATCCACTGATCAATTGGGGCTCTGGATCGATCAGCCGATCGATCCAGAGGTGTTCTGTTCGCGCGATGCTTCTCCCCAATCGATCCACTGATCGATTGGGAGGAGCTTTGTCGCGGGGACTCACCCGATCGATCGGCCGATCGATTGGGCATGATCCAATCGATCGGCTGATCGATCCAGATCTTGGTTTTCGCCCAAACCAAATCCAAAGCCCCCTAAACTAACATCCAGTCAACCATGACTTGTTGCTACATAAAACCTAGCATCTGGTCACCCTTGACCAGCTAGGATTCTCTCACCAAGTGTCTAATCAATCCCTTTGACCCACTTGAACTTTTCTCCTCTTGCCAAGTATCCGGTCAATCCCTTTGACCTACTTGGACTTTCACCAGATGTCTGGTCAACCTTGACCCATCTGGATTTCCCTTGCCTGGCTTCACTCACCAGGACTTTCTAACTGCCTGGCTTCACTCACCAGGACTTTCACCTAGCTTTACTCACTAGGATTTTCCAACTGCCTGACTTCACTCACCAAGACTTTCACCTAGCTTCACTCACTAGGATTTTCCAACTGCCTAGCTTCACTCACCAGAACTTTCACCTAGCTTCACTCATTAGGATTTTCCAACTGCCTGGCTTCACTCACGAGGACTTTCACCTAGCGTCACTCACGAGGATTTTCACCTGTCTTCACTCACCAGGATTTCCTTCTGTCTGGCTTCACTCACCAGGACTTTCCAGTCAAGTATCCGGTCAACCTTGACCTACTTGACTTTCCTTCACATCTCAACTGGTCAACCTTGACCAAGCGGGAATTGTATCAACAATCTCCCCAAATGAACAACTGCACCTGCATTGTCCATATCATCTAAACCCAATATATTGTCAAACATCGAAACACAAACCAAGACTCAAACTTGGTCAACCAGGTCAACCTTGACCTAAAGGATATTACACCAACATGTGCCTACACTCATGGAAAATTCCCTACAATTAAATCAGTAATTGATGCAGAAATCTTTGCTGCAATGGAGACAATGAGCGCACTAAAAATTCATTTTTTTGGATAAAGACGAGATCACATTAAGAACTGATTGCCAAGCAATCATCAGTTTTCATAACAAATCTATCATGAATAAGCCTTCTAGAGTTCGTTGGATAGCCTTCACAGACTTCATCACGGGCACTGGAGTTAAGGTAAATTTTGAACATATAGATGGAAAACTTAATGTTTTTGTAGATAGCTTATCCAAATTGGTGGAGTGTTCAGACTGTAGCAGTACTAACAGAAGAAGGTCTGGGGGAATCCACTCAATTTCCCCTATTAACAGAATATGAAGATTTAATTCATGATACTGTTAAAAATATAATTTTTCCAGAGGAACACAAGAAGCGCCAAAGGATGAAGGAAATCGAGGACCAAACTATTTGAAATGCCTCCTTAGCAATTAATGAACTGGAGCTTATTCAACAAATGAAGGAATATGATTTTAATCATAGAAAACATCTGGGAAGTGGAAGGGACAATTATTGGACGGAGAAGTTCCCAATAATTCAAGAGAAAGACCTTTGGAGAGCATCCAATGCTTTACGCGATGTTTATCGTGTAATACAGGAAACTCCACCATAACTAAGGAGCAAGTGGTGGGCCCAAGATTAGGTAGTGCAAGGATTGAGTCCCGGGGAACCGTCCTTTCACTAGTTGTATAAAGCACTTTATGACTCAGTTATATGACATAAAGTACTGAGCCAGTAAAGTTTGTGATAGTGTGCACTGTAAAGTTTATATTCCGAATCAGTATGCGTTGTAAAGTAGTTTGTATGATGTAAAGTCTATAAAGGCCGACAAAGATAATGAGTAAGAAGGATGATGGGGTTAAAGAAGTGTACCTGCTTCTTATCGTTACAATTTTGTTGAAACTATTTAAGGACTACGAGTATAGAGATTTAAACATACTTGAACAAAATATTTATTCCTAGAAATAATTTATAAGTCTTTTTTGAAGGAGAAGTAAAATCTCTAAGGGTCGTCTCAAGTTTTCTTCTAAATTCTCATAGAGTGATCCTGACAGATGCACAGATTTCTAAACAACGAGACTTCAATTGCTATACGGTGAAAATAAACATATGCAATAGTCAAACTACTTGTGATTCTGGACCATTCCCGGTAGTCCATATGAGTTTTCCGGATTTATCCGATGTTGATGATAAAATTTTGTAAGACCAGATCCGTCACGTTCATGTTAATGAAAAGTAGTCTTCTCGGAATGGTACGATGATTAAAACATAGAATATTATTATATGAGATTTTGGGATCGAAACTCGATGTGATCGAGCATAACTTTTTCCATGTCTTGGCCATTTATACTAATGGCTAGTAATCATCCGTGATTTACCTCCTCCGTGTTGACATAGGGATGGATTGGTAGGGCCCCTAGGAACAAACGAATCGCCTTTTTACCACATGTTAATGAAAAGTAAAATTTATTTGAACATCTGGACCTATTAAAATGATAAGCAGTTTTTGTACGATAACTAATTTCACATGGAAAGTCTTGTAAATTAATTTAGCTGTTGACTCTTCATACTCATTAATCAATTGTATTTGTTTTCAAAAAAAAAAAAAATCAATTGCATTTGTGAGTATGAACGATTGATATATCCATGATTTTCAAAGTTCAACAGAAGAATTGTCAAATGTTGTTAGTTTTGTAGAGTTGACTGACTTATGAGTTAATGCAATTTAGAAAACGTAGTTAACGAAGCTAATGCTTTCATTTTCTTCACGACTATCGTTATATTTGTAGCTACTACTAAGTCATTTTCTGCACCACTATCAATCGTTATATTTGACTGACTTATTTTGCATCTCACCATAACTTAAGATCTACCTTGATTGTATTTTTGTAAGTCCTACACGGGAGTGAAATATTTGAGATAATTTTCTGGTTCATAATATTTATTATGATGTATTATTTTGAGTATGAAAATTAAAGTTATTCATGAATCATTGATTTAACCAATCATAGAAAAGATCAATACACAATTTATATGTTTTTGTCTGAAGATCATTATTGGAGATTTCCACCCAAGAAAAATACATAAATCATTCAAAACATTTAATTCACACATTAATTCAGGTTAATCCTCAAAGATATTCATAAGTATGATCACCGTGTGATTTGACATGAAATCGGATGACAATTGGAGGTTATCAAGGGTTTTTAGAAATAGCAATCGATTGGTGATAATAATCAATTGATTGTTAGCTTTGAACAATCGATACATAAAAAGATGGAATCGATTGACCAGTTCAGGGCCAATAATCGATTGATGGATTTCCTTAATCAATTATTGGTTATATACATAGTCAGAGAATGATTCGGAATTGATTGGACAATTGAGTCCATTGGATTAAAGGTGTCTTACAATCGTGCCAATTGATTGGTGATGCTCATTATTAGATTGGTGACTCTACTACTAGACTCAGAACACATATAATTCACTATAAAAAAATATAGAAAATAGAGATGGAATTTATCTGTCGTTATTTCGTTGCTAAATTAATTTTTACAATGAAAATAGAGATGGACAGAATATTTAAATATCCGTGGCAAATAGAGACAAAAAAAATTAAATATCCGTCTCTATGGCGACGAATGTTTAAATCTTCCGTCACAAATAGCGACGGATTGTTTAAATAGCCGTCGCTATTTGCTTATTTTTTAGGTATCATAAGTATAGTAAAGGCATTGCGCGATGTTAACGACGGAAAATTGACTTTCCATCGCTAATAGCGACGAAAAGTCAATTTTCCGTCACTAATCTATTCTTCAAGTTTCCAGATTCTCTTTTTGTTTTTCAGTTTTCCCTGTTTACATATGAATATAAATCACTACAACCATCACAAGCGATGCTTTTCACAATAAACTCATAATACTTAACACCAGAACTCACTACATATCAACAATTACAACATAATAAACTCACAACACATAACAAACACACAACACATCACAAACAGCACAAAAATTTAGCTAAATTAAAATGAACTAGATATATAATAGTAAATCCAAACACAAGTCTGAATCTAATACAAGATAAAGTTTGTCTAATATAAAGTAATCCAATACAATACAATACATCCTAAGCAAAATAAGGAATTATCATCTCTGCGTTCTGCATGAAATATTATTAAGATTAGTTGTGAATAGAAAATGCGAAATTAAACTATGAAAGATATAACTACTTATCTTAAACTAATAAGTAGTTTGGTTAACAAACATTTTTAAAAATACAGACATGCGTCCCTAGAATAAAAATACGTCAAATCTGAAAATGATTATGGAAATATATAAGATTATTATATATGCATATAATTATTAACAAAAATAATATTATTGTTTACTGAATTAAAAGTTAAGATAAATGATACATACCTCAAAATAATCTACTCTGTAGGGGAATCATTGGGATCCTGGGTGTCCCGGACTCCAAACGATGTAGGTCAACTCTCTATGAATCCGGAGACAACGTCGCTGCAAATGCTTGCATATGATGAACTATCGCCTCAGTCTAAGCCTGTCGCTGTCGAATGTCTCATATCTCTATGTCCCTCCCGGCCATCGTCTACTCCAATGACGATAGTGGAGTTTGCAAGTCCGCAGGTCCACAAGTCCTCATTTTCCTCCCGCAATTCTCGTACCTCACTAGATGAGGAGGAAGTAGGGTCATCCCTGATCCCTAGAGTCCTCATCCTCTCATACATAACTTTGGTCGGAGAGCAAAGCCCGTAGAGAGATGTCTTCTTCTTTCCACCAATAATAACATAATAAATGTCATTAATTGCATCGGTGGAAAGAGATTGTGACCCCTCTCCCTCTGCATTAGGTTGAGATGCCTCAGCATCTCTAGTGGTCATCGTTTCCTACCAAAATAATAATTTTAGTAACCTCCACAAAAAGTGTATAAATATATTCATGAAATTTAATATACTTACATTAATTACTGAGGAACGCCAATCGACAAATTACCTATCTTTCTTCTTATGAGTTTTATTAAATATCTCCCAACAAGTTGGGGGTCTTTGTAATTTAGTAGCCTATGTACAAAAAAATATAAATAAATTAAAACAAATAACAAAACATATGTCAAAAATATTTATATAACTTAATTTTAAACATACCAAATTAGAGGCATGCTCCACCATCGAACGGGATCCAACAATATGCTTTGTGGACTCGGTGTTCGGTCCAGTAGACTCTGAATTACAATTGCTACGTGTAATCACTGAATTGTCCTACCAATGTTGGGCAGCCCAAACGGCTCTTCAAGACTGCCAAACTGCATCAGAGACCTCAGATGGCCTAATGCTCCTCTGCCTCCACTTATATAACATGTCCCTGTACAGTTTACAGTCGTAGGTATTTTAAATTTTTTTGAACATTTCCTCCTGGCCCTCCTCCTAAAAATATCTCTTCTGCAACAATATATTTTGACAATTAATATCATGTTAACTACAAATATGTTTCTATTCTAAATACTTACCAAAAACTCTCCGTAATAAAAATTCTTCATATCTTGGTCTACGAGTCGACATGTAGTACCAACAGGAGACAATCATTCTTTAAACTTTTTTGATATATATATGTTGTTGCCTGGTGATCATCTGAGAGAAAGCTGCATGGAAAAATGTCATATTAGATATGTTAGATTATTAAAAAGAAGCTAAAGTATTGAAATACTTACTAAATTCATAATTACTTACCAGTCACCAACAACTCGCAACACAATCAGGTCGCGACATGATCTCTATGCTGGCTGCATGACTATATATGCAAAATCACAATATAAGATATACATAGTTGATATAATATTGTATACCATGATATTGTTAATAATTTTTAATCATCTGATGTCATTCTAAATCAACTAAATGAACATCTTGTAAGTTAACATTGCTAGACTCCATTGGTATATCAACTTCCTCACTGCTAGACATCTCTTTATTATCTATTTCCTCGTAAGTGATATTAACATCTATAAGTAATTGTGATGTAAATTATATTTCTGAATCAACTTAGTATATCTCAACTTCTTCATTTTGATATGCATCATGGTTTTGGCCAGTTATGGTGTTCAGCATTTCTATAGTTGACCGAGGCTTTATCTAACACATTGCTAACCATTTACTAGGTGTTCTTCTCTTTGTTGGGTACTCAAGATAGAATATCTGACCAGCTTGTACCACAAAGATGAAAGACTCAAACTTGTTGAATCTTTTGTTTGCGTTAATCTCAACTAAATTATAGAAACGATGGATCCTAGTACTTGTTCTTGGAGTTGGATCATACCATGAGCATATGAACAATACACATTTTTTACGGGTAAAGTTGGATACTCAATCTTGATGATTTCCTAAGTCTACCATAATAATCAAATTGAGTATCATTGTTGTTTATGGATCCTTTTATGCAAACACCAAAATTATACGTACGCCTTTGTGAATAACGTTGGGCCATATGAAATCTGAAGTCATTAACATAATAACCTAAGTAGACTATTAAATTATGAAGAGGTCTTGATACAAGAATTTTAATCTTTAATCTTACACATTTGATATTCTATAGTCATTCGCCTATAACAATATTAATTATATAAATGAGATGCATATATAATACAGTTGCATAGTAAAATAAATAATTTAATTGCTAACTTACATATATTTGAAACCAATATGCAAATTCACCCTCTAACTTGATCTCTACCTCACTTGCACTTATTGATGGATTTTGTGGATATAGTTGTTGTTCATACAAGCTATCAAAGAAGGTAATTTCGGGACATATTAGATAGCATATAAAATATTCTTCAATACTATAGTATATTTATACCTGAACTATTACCTTATGTATAGTTTAACCTCTTCATAGTTTAAGAGTATATATATCCTCGTAGCATGATATTCTTATTCATTTAACCGTCTAGTAACAGTTGCATCCATTGTCTTACCATGAAATTTGAAAATAGGAAGCATCTCTGGGTCTATTGGTTGAGTATATCAGAATTTCGCAGATACTTACGATGTCTCATTTTCACATGATCAGCAAATAATAAGAGCAGAAGGAAGTTGTTTCTTTAACCAAATATGCATTACATATTAATCTCTCAACTCTTGCTTTATTACAAACATTATTCTTTAATTTTCTCAAAAATCTTTCAAATGGGTACATCCATCTATATTGCACATGATCACCTAGTTGTGCTTCATAAGGTAAATGAACGGGTAGATGTTTCATAGAATCAAAAAAACTAGGTAAGAATATTTGTTTAAGATTACAAACTATCATTGGAATGTCTATCTGAAGCCAAAGCACATATGCGGACCTAATAACCCTTGAAGTCAAATCTCTGAAAAAGAGACTCAACTCTGTAAGTGCTTGCCAAACATTATTTGGAAGTAGATCATGGAATGTTATTGGAATTAGTCTTTGCATAAACATATGACAATCATGATTCTTCATTCCAAACATTTTTAACCTGTTTGTATCAACACAACGAGACATATTCGAGGCATATTTATTAGGAAATTTGATTGCTTTCAATAAAGTACATAATGCTTGCTTACCTTCTTTACCTATTGTATAGCATGCTTTTGGATATTTATCAGTTGTTTCATTCTGATGTAACTCAGGTCTATTTACTAATTATCTTAATTCTTTTCCTCTAACCATACTTGTTCACTCTTACAATGTATTTATTTACATCATAGGAACTATCCTAATATACTAGAAGAAATTCATAGCTGCCAGTTTCATCAAGAACTTCTTCACCTGATTTTGATACTAGAAAAAGTCTCCTAACCATTTTATTCCTTTTGAAATTTTTCTTATTTCTTCTGAATGGATGATCACTTGGTAAAAAATTTCAATAATTATCAAATCAGGATATCTTTCCACTGCAAGACAATGAAAATGCATCAAACTCACTCATGCAATATAGACATGCTAACTTGCCAACCGTGCTCCATCCTGACAACATTGAGTATGTTGGAAAATCACTAATCGTCAATAACAAAGTAGCATGCATTGTAAAGTTTGATTTACATTCAATGTCATAAGTCTCAGACCCTATATTCCATAAATGGTTTAGCTCAGCAATCAAAGGTTGTAAAAAAGACATCTATTTCCCCTTTTGGATTCTCAGGATCTGGAATGAGTACTGTAACAAATATGAATTCGTCTTTTATGTACATCCATGAAGGTAAGTTATATGGTGTTAATATAACTGGTCAAGATGAATATTTTTGTCCATAACTTCTAAATGGCTAAAATTCATCTGCAGAAATTCTAAGCCTCACATTACGTAGTTCCATTGCAAAGGAGGAAAATATTATATCAAGATGTTTCCACACTAGTGAGTCACAAGGATGACGCATATATCTCCCTCGTGTACATGGTTTTGATGCCTCCTCATGTGACTTACTCTTGTGACAGATGCATACAAGCATTGGAGCCTAGCAGTTAACGGGAAGTAATACATGACTTTCAAGGGAATATTTTTTTCTTCTTTCCAGACATGCGACTACTCTTCTTATAACGAGGGTGATTACATTTTGCATTCCATTAGTTCGCTATCTTCATTCCAAAAGATCATAGAATTATTGATACAACAATGAATCTTCTCTACTGGCAAACTCAAATCTCTAATCAATTTCTTCGTATTGTAGAAGCTATTAGTCATGCAGTTATCAACGGGAAGCAACTCTAACATGAATTGCCACATTTCATCATAACATCATTTAGAGAAATGATGTTCTGCCTTCATGTTCAGTAATATTGCAGTAGCTAATAGCTGAGAATGGCCAGAAGAAATGTCTTCCTACAATTCTCTCTCACTAGCCTTCAATATATCATACATTTTCTGAATTTCCGACATAGGTGTTTCCTCTATATTTGATTGATCATATGCATTTATTGCATCGTAAACCATTGATTACATTTCATTTACAAGCATTAATGATTCCTCTGGAGCAATCGGGCAGGATGATGAAGCAACAGAAGGTCCAATTTCTTTAAATACATACGGCTCTCCATGACAATACTAGTTGTAATAATTTGGAACAAACTCATACGTACATATATGAATTTTCACTATATCCTCATCATAGAAAGTCGTATTTCTACATCTACGCTGATTTCATGGATACTTTAACTCAACACTATTCAAACATTCTAGATGAGACTTAGCGAAGTTCACAAACTCTTCAACCCCAGTAAAAAATTCTTGACTGATAAATCCATTGTCTAACTTATTATACATCTAAGCCTTATTCATATACATTATATCCTAAAGGGAATAAAATTTCCAACATGGTTAATCATGTCAAACTTAGCATAATTATATTTTCAAACATGGTTAATCATGCAAGTAATATCAATATGATTAATCATGTAGGTAATATCAATATGATAATTATCTAAATAAGAAACATAGTATCTAAATAAACAGCATGCACATACACATAACATATACTAGTGGAGTATTTACAGGATTGTGCAAGAGAAGAATAATTAGCAAGGGTCTAAAAATTAGGCTTCTAAACTTGATATAAAACTAGACCTACTTCTAAACTTGATGATCTAAGTACTGAATCAATTGAGGGATTTTAAAGACCTATCTGAGTTCACTACCATTAATATAGACCAAAATTCCATAACCACAATGTGTAGCACTAAAGAAAAGCAAAGTCATTTAAATTTCAAAACCACCTAGTAGGGGTTGTCCATCGTACCCGCGGCTTGGCAGTGGTTGTGGGGCATGCCTACAGCCTGGCACTGGCTACCGGACACGCTCGCGACCTAATTAAATAATTTATCGCTAATAGCGACGGATTATTTAATTATCCATTACTAATAGTGACAGTCAAATAATTGTCACTATCCTGAGAAAAAAATGGAGTTTTTCGCCAACCCATAATCGATAGCAATGGATATTTTAAGTCTGTCGCTATTAGCAATTAATAAGGTCGTCGCTAAATAGAAACAGAATTTAAGCGTCCGTCGCTAATTCCGTCGCTAATAGCATATTTTTTTTTGTGGTGATTGATCATGCAGTTTGACTGAACCCAACTAATTGAGTAATCGAATGGTGGTTAAGTTCGCAAGCACAAAACCGCATGGAGTCAATCACACGGTTTAACTAATCAATGGCAATCAATTCTCATGGTACATCAATCGATTAGGAAACACGATTTTATTACCCGTTCCCTAATAATTGATTCCCTAAATCCTAACTTTACTCTGTCAGTTCTAAAGATTTTTGAATATCATATGTATTACGAAGCACGATTTTACGACCCGTGCCCTAACACTTGTGTCGACCTTTTTTTCGATGTCTCTCAAATGATCTTCCAAGAAGAAATCAACCTAAAAGATTTTGAGATGTTTTGAAACAGTCGGTTCTTGGAGGTTTTGAAGCGAAGTTCTGATGCTTTTCCTAACCAACACAAGCAACGTCGAGTTCAATTTGTGTAAACTTGTTAGTTTAAATTGTATTTTGATTTTGATTTTATCTTTGTATTTTCTTGTATCTTGATAAGAACGGGTTGTAAAAGATTTCTCCACCTCTGAAAGGTATCCGAGAAGGAGAAGGATAGTGGTGGTAGTCATTAGGGCTAGTTGTAATAACCCGGTTCTAAGTTTCTGATTAAGTATGACTTAAAAGGTTAGATGGTACTATCTGTTGATGCAATCGACCTCGGTTTGATCGGTACGATCATTGTTTTGATGTGTGTGTCAAAGAGTTTAAGTTAGGCTTTCATATGTGTTTGATATGCGTGTTTGAGTCTTGCAGGACTTGGTGAAACACACATGAGGAGCTCGGTGCAGCTAAGCTTGGGAAGCTCATCCTAGGGCTCGGATCCTTGAGTCGGTGAAGGATGGTTTGGAAGAAATCCGAGGGACCATCGGACGACGAGCAATGGAGTGGAGCAGAGGGAAGCGGACTTCAAGGCAACGTGAAGGATGGCACGGAGAGGAGTCGCGGGCTCGGGTGCATCTGAGGGACGAAGGTCGAGGAAGAGGATTTCAAGGGTGACTCTGGAGAGGAAGAGTGTGAGTGTGTAACAAGGTGCAGTCCAGTCGCTTGCAACTTTTAACAGTCGACTGCATGTTTTAGCAGTCGGCAACGACCAGTCGACTGATAAAACATGCAGTCGACTAGTAAATGACCGTTGGCCAACTGTTAGTGCTGGAAAGTAGTCGTTGGCTACCTCTAACGGTAACACCAGTCGACTGATGGTTTTGTCAGTCGACTGGTGCTGAGATGAGTTAATATGATGATCAACTCTCTCCTCTTATTTAAAGGAAGCTTTGGGGCTTGAAGGAGGTAACTGATTATTGTTGAATCACTCCTTGTCATTGCCCAAAGCTTCCAAGCCTACTCTCTTCCTCCTAAACCTAAGTTCATCTTGTAAGAGGAAGAGAACCTTGTGAGAGGTTGTACTCCACCGAGAAGGAGTAAGAGCTAGCCGGGGATTTATCCACCGAAGGATCAAGGGTTCGTCCACCTTAAGGGCACGCCTGTTGGATCGAAAAGTGCTAGAGGGGGAGGGGTGGTGAATAGAGCTCGCGACTATTTCACTCGTTTTGGAATCGTAAAAACGTTTGAAGAGTTAACAAATTAATAAACGCAGCGGAAATTAAAAGCACACAGAAAGACGCAAGGTATTTACTTCGTTCGGAGCCTGTGACGACTCCTACTCGAAGGCCCGCGATCCTTGATCGCTTTCCGTGGGCAACAACTATAAACTCGATAAGGTTTTACAAATATTACAATAAGTGCAAGATTGAGAAACAATAATACCGACAACAATAGAATGTAAACAGAAGCTCCGGGTCGTCGGAAGGTCGCTGCAGCGCTTCAGGAACAGTTTTTTAGCAGAGCACAAAAGAAGAAAGCTTTTCTCAATTGATGCTTAGGCCACTGCTCGATACCTCCTTTTAAACAACGCTGGAGGCGCCTCCAAGCTCGTCCGAGGCGCCTCCAGGCCGCCGAGTCGCACGCGTGGATCAACACAGACTTGGTCGAATTTTATCTGGTTCAAGGCGCCTTCATGCTTCTTCAAGGCGCCTTCATCCACCAGTCCAAGGCGCCTTGAGCTTCCTCTAAGGTGCCTCCAAGCTTGCTTCACAGCCAGCTCCAGCTTTGCACCCGAGGCGCCTCCAAGCTCCATGGAGGCACCTTGGACACTGTTCATCCGAGGCTAAGTTGCGCTCCTTTGGTCCTGCAAAAAGTGTTAGTCCCAAACACATACCCTGCAAAACCAAGTTAGCACAAAACAACAATATAGATATGATAATTGACAGTCATCGGACTGTCCGGGTCTGACTTCAGATTTCCGACCGGAAACCCTAGGTTGGCCCGACGCCTATTGTTCCCTCTACGGGGAACGCGTCCTCACCTACTCCACTTAGGAGATTTACCTGTTGCCAGTGCGATCCCCCCGATCAACTGGACTTTTGCTCGGTGCTCGATGCTTCCAGACTTTCTGCTGGACTTCCACTTCTAGGCTGGTCCAGTCATTCACCTGGTTCGCGGCACCAGGACTTTCCACCTAGGGTTAGCCCCCTAGGACTTTTGCCTGAAGCACTCGACCCACCAAGACTTTCCGCATAGGGTTACCACCCCTATGACCTAGGGTTACCACCCCCTAGGGTTTTCACTTGCCTAACCACAGCTAGGACTTTTCCTGAAACACTTAACAGACTTGTTAGATCACAACATAACCTTAACTTTGAATCCTTTGCCATTATCAAAACTTAGGTTCGATCGTCAGATGCTTCCCGCACCAACAATCTCCCCCTTTTTGATTATGGCAACCCAAATTCAAAGTTAAGTAAAACAAATGCATAAATATATTTAAAAGGTTTAAGTGAGCAAGCTTAAGTAT
This sequence comes from Zingiber officinale, assembly GCF_018446385.1. Taxonomy (NCBI): domain Eukaryota; kingdom Viridiplantae; phylum Streptophyta; class Magnoliopsida; order Zingiberales; family Zingiberaceae; genus Zingiber; species Zingiber officinale. Next base: position 108,662,920 of record NC_055987.1, on the reverse strand, counting down.
ATAAATTCAAATACAAGCATAATTTAAGCTAACACTTAAACTTTGTGAAGCTCCCCCTTAATACAGGATTTTCTTTTTTGAATCAGACTTTTACTTTTGAATTTCCCTACTCTCCCCCTTTGCCATTTATCAAAAAATAAGTCAGTTGAAAGCAAGTTTTAAGTTTTTAGAAAATAGATTAGGCTTTGAAAGAAGGTAAAACTACTTGTGTAACACTTAGCTTATAATAAAATTTTACTGAAAGAAAATTGTTAGCTAAGGGAGAAAGAGGACTTAAAAGGAATATTTTTCACCTAAGTTTAAAAGGCTAATATATGGTTGACTTCGTAGGATGACTTTAGCCACTTTTGAAACTTAGTTGTTTTTAGAAAAAATACTTAACTAAATTTTGAAAAACTTAGCTAGATTTTAAAGAATTTTTGGAGCCAAATTATTTTTGAAAAAAAAATTGAAGTCTCTTTTTACTTAGCAAAATTTTTTTGAAAGCAATGAGTTAAATTTTGCAAGTAAAGAAATATGCTTTTTAATACTTTTTAGCTAAGTATAGAATGAATCTAAGAGGTAACTTAGAAAAGTATTTTAGCAAAAATTTATAAAAGTGGCTAAGTTTGAGAAAGTTTGAAAGTTTCTATATGAATCACTTAGCTAAGCCTTTTGCAAACATTGAATTTTGAAAATATAGTTTCAGTTTAAAAAGGTACTTAGCTTAATTAAAAAAACTTAATTTTGAAAAAATAGGAGTAAGAATTTATTAAATTTTAGGACTAAGAGGGAGTAACTAAATATTTAATTTAGGTTATTTAATCAAATTTAGTTGGTCCTTAAGTCCAAGCATGAGTCAAGTTAAATAGTTATTAACTTATCCAAATTGTTTTAATCATGTATCAGAGCCCTAAAGTACAAGCATGCTCAATCTCCATTTCCTTCACCAACTGTCTAACCTTTAGCTACTTGCTGATTACCTAGAGGGTAGCAGCTTTCACTCGTTTAGTCAAGTTAAGTCTTTTGGTCCAGTTAGATTTGACTAAGGCTGGATGACTTAAACTGATTACTGTTAATAAAGTATTTAACGCCAAACTCATAATGATGCACAGATATAAGCATACTGGAGTCCAGGTTGTACCCTATGCATCTCACGCTGTTCTATGTATTTCAAACACAAGCAAGGTATACCTTGGTGTTTGTGAGATGCTCTGGCTTAAATCTAGGGGAACATGATTTCTAGGGTAGAGCCTAGGCTAAATCCATATTTTAAAAATTCTAAGAAAATGGGATTTTAAAATCATTATTTTTTCTAGAATTTTTGAAAAGAACAAGATGATTAAGAAAGACAATGAGTTTGAAAATCAACATCTATTATACCTAGCACATACTTAGAATAATGATATCAAAAGACTGATAATCATAATAGATGAAGTAGTAGTACAGTCAGACTAGAAAAACAAGGAGGCATCCAAGATACATCAAATGATAGTCTCAAAAGGTAGGATCATCAAGAGCGGGATTATCAGCTGGAGGGTCGTCAGCTGGAGGTGGTGCAAGAGGCTGCTCGGGTGCCGGCTAAGGTTGTCCCTAGCGCCGTATCTCACCTCGGAGAGACGCGAACCTTGCAGCTATCTCGGATCGGAGAGATCGTAGGAAGCGATGGCTATCTAGCACAGCCCGTCGCGTCTGAATGGACTGGATCTCGAGCCGAGTAAGTCTGTCCTCGACGGAAGGAGGGGCCGAAGTCGAAGGCCCGGCTGATGTGGAGGGTTCGACAGAGGTGGAAGGATCTGCGAAAAAGTCCTCTGCCAGGAAGTCGGGCCACTCCTCACCCTCACCTGGTATGTCCTCGGCCTTTGGAGCACCAGGAGCAGCAACTGGTGGTGGTTGGCCCTTCCAGACCAGAATCCCCTCGGCAGTGACCTCTGCACTCGCTAATCTAAGACTACGTTGACCAAACTCATCATAAATGGTAAGTGGGATGAGTGTCCCTCTGGTAATGTCTATCCTAGAGCCGGAGAATATCTGGGTCAGGATATGGCAGTAGGGCATATGAATCACTCCAGATGTAACTGTACTAGATGCATGAATGATGTTATGAAACATATGCAGTGTTATGTCTATATCTAGGCGCTGACTGAGTGCGTACAAAAAGAACGAGTGGGATGATCGCATCTTCGAGACGTCTCGAGATGAGATGGGTAGGATGCATTCTGTCAGGACTCTGTACATAACATAGTCCTGAACTCGAAAAAGAGTAGACCTGAACTCAGTCAGGCCAAAGGGTCTCTCCTCCCCAAAAAAATACATGTAGATGTCATCTAAGGTAACGTGGGAATAGGGATCACCGAAAGGTAGCTCCCTACTCGAGTAACACAAAAATGTACACTAGGACACCCTAAGCTCTAAGCTAGTGCGAAGCAGGGAGGGAGTAAACTGAAGGTCAGTGCCACCAACTCTGGTGGAATAGGTGCTATCATCAACCTTTTTAAGGTTGTGATAGAATTGGGCACACAGGTCTTGGTTCACTGTAGCGGTGCAATCAACCAGTTTATCTAGATGATAGTAGTCTATCATCTGGATTGCGGGTATACAATATTGGGATAAAAATTCTCTACCAATATATCTAGGTTTAATGGACTCAAAGGTGAACCTAACAAAATCTATCCTATGCTGCTCCGAGGGGAATCTAGGGTCCGTGGAAGGGGCCCTAGCCGGTGTAGGATCCACAATGCGACGCTTCCTATTTTTGACATTATACAAGAAAAATAGCAAAACTAGCATGAAATTTATGTAATAGATGATTGAGAGGAGTTTAGTGTATACCTAGGAGGCATTGTTAGGATTAAAGGAGGAAGAGATGGGTTGAAGGCACCTTGGTTGGGGAGAAATCGCACGAGAACTTCGTGTTGAATTTCGGCAGAAAACGAACAGAAGAAGCTTCTGTTCGTGGCAAAAACGCGGATTGAAGGCGCCTTAAAGGTTCCTTAAGGCGCCTTTGGAGGCGCCTTAAAGGCTCCTTAAGGCGCCTTAATCAGGTCGGCGGGAAATTTCCCGCCATTGTTGAGGGTGCTGTAACGGCCGCCCTCCTTACTACTACTACTCAGATGACGACCGTTACTTACTACTCGTTCTACTAAACTGAAATTTCTCTTAACTTAAAGAAAATAAACTTGTCATGATATCTATTGTTGTTTTTCTTTTTTTTTTTTAGCATGCTATCACTTCTAAATATCTCAGTACTACCCTCAACCAAGCTTATCAATCATGCTAAAATGTATTAATATGTTACCATGACAGTGTTTAGCATTTAACACTTATAGGCATGTATAGATCTGTAAACCAATTCAGTTAACTTGCAAACGAATTCCAGTTAACATGTATAGCCACAAATGTGTAGGCATTTAAAACTTGCAAACTGAATTAGTTAACCCAGCAAACGAAATCCATCATTTGTTCACATTAAGAATTTAAGCAAACTTGCACATGATAAATTTGTAAACTACCAGTTAACATTTTGCATGTACTTCTACCAATCATACATCTAACAACCATTAACAGATTAGCATATATGGCTATTACTCATCTTGAGCAAACTCATGGCATATCAGTTTTCACAGAAAGTTACTTTGCAATTAAAAAAAACCAAACTTCCAGCAGCAACAGATAACACAAGAGCAGATAAGTATCACGGCCGAAATAGTTCTCAAGCTTAAGCAATGCAATTCAGGCTACAATAATATAGAACTTTACAGTTTTAAGCAACATGAAAGGATCTGAATTTTCCAAACTCCACGGCAACAATATGAAACTCCAGATTTAAGCAATGCACCAAAACCGAATTTCATATAACTCAAACAATTCATATTGTACTCAATAGAACCAACGTATTTAATCAACTTCAAAACAGTAAAACTGGGAGAGCATAAAGAATCTGAATTTTTTTATTAATTCTCCTAGTTATTTAAAAAGAAACCTAAATAATTTAACTTGCAAAAATTTAAAAGCAAGGTCCCCAAATCTTCCATCTCCGCCATCTACACACACATCACCAGTGTCTCCTTGTCGCCTTCTTCTATGCCATTTTAGCCTTTCCTTTATTTTTATCCATATCTGCAGTAGGAGGAAAGTAGCATCTATAAGCTAAAAGATTAGTAAGTGCTTTCTACTCACAAAATCCGATAAGGAATGCATAAACATTAAAGAAAGCAGAGAGTACATGCTCAACATGAAAATAGCAATATAGAACTACATCATGCATCTCTAAAGGAAACAACCATTTAACTTGCTAGAATTTGCAACTTGGATAAAGGAACTTGTTCTATTTGTTTCCAAATTAATACTTTTATACTTTAAAAATAATATTCAACTTTACTTGGGCCCGGCATTGTACCACTTTGCGCGCCTTTCTTAATGAGAATTGAGGTAGCTAATCCCAAGACCATTAAGACACTTCTAGACCTTATGTCTAGGGGCAACTTGGAGCCCATCCCTTGGACTTTGTGTCCGGTACATGCCCTTTTAAAAGTAAAATACTTTTCTTTATATCCTTCTTTAAATACTTCTCCTAATAAGATGCCTTGGCATTTATTTGTGTGTTTTGATTCTAAATTCTGGAATTTAGGATCAGATTGTGACTTAGTCTTTCTTTACTTGCACTTCTCTCATTTATTCATTATACGAGAGATTCTAAAGCATATATCACTAATATAAGCCAGTACTTATTCAACTAATCTCCACAGAGTTTTAAAAACAACTACACTACTGGTAAGTAATCATGGTATATTGCAAACCGAATTTCAACAGTCAATAACAAAACTGTATGGAAAAGTTCTCCCTAGTTAGGCTCATGGCAGTAAAAGTTTTCACACATCAAGCTTGTAACAACTAACTTATTCATGAACCTAACAATCTTTCATCATGCTGTAACTTGAAGTAATTTATATCCACTTAAACATGCTTGAATTTGTGAGGTAAACACATCAAAAACATGCTGTGATAAAACAAGGGAAACCTCAAGATTCTGTCCGTGCACTAAAAACATCAAAGGAATTGAAAATCCAATCTTAAACCGGATTGTTAGAGCAAGGGTTGAGATCAAAACCGTATGCTAGAATGAAAAGCTGCTCTTGTTCATTACACAACAGCAAAACGCAAACGAAAACCCCGAAAGCTACTCCTACCGCAGGTGAGAAGCACTTACTTCCGGTTCTTGGACTTACAATCCGAAGGAAACGCTCTAGGGTTTCGGTGGAGCTCCGATTTCTCCCTTTTTCTTGTGTTTCCCGAGCTCCCCTTGCCGGAATGGTCACCCACGCGTGGAGACCGGCCGAAAAACGCCTCGCCGACGTCGAGAGGAGGAAACCCTAGCCTTGGCTGTGGTTTCGCCCGAGAGAGCCGGCGCCGTCGCGAGAGAGGAGAGGAGAAATTTCGAGAGAAAGTTTTTAGGTTTTCCTCTCTTAACTTAACCTCTTTTTATAACCTAATTTTAATTCGATTCCAACTATGCTTAAATCTATTTCTCTCCATACTAGGTTAATAAAACCGTGTAGTCCAGTTGGTTGGGCTGGGTTCGGCTGCGATTCGGCTCGGGTCAAGGTCTCGGGTTCGAGTCTCCCCTTCAACGTTTTTTTATCAAAACTTCTTTCTTTTTGTAACCCTACTAAACGATCTCCAAAAATTACATAAAAATACCCTAAAAATCTCTAGAATATTTTAAAAGTATTTCCAAATATTTTTATGGACTTTTAGAACTTAAAATAAGGAAAATTGGGTCGTTACAATTCCCCATACCTTATAAAAAGTTCGTCCTCGAACTTAGAATAGCTCTGGATACTTCTGTCTCATACTGTCCTCCCGCTCCCATGTGACTTCCTCGTGCTTCTGGTTCTGCCAGACGACCTTCACAAGTGGTACTTCTTTGCTTCTTAGTCTCTTGACTGCTCTGTCCACTATCTGTGTAGGTCTACTCTCAAAACTAAGATCCTCTTGGATCTGCACTGACTGAGGCTCAATCACTTGGCTAGGGTCCTGGAGACACTTCTTTAACATGGAGACATGAAACACATTGTGAATTGCTGACATGTCTTGTGGTAACTCCAGCTTGTAAGCTACCTTCCCAATCCTGTCCGTAATCAGGTAAGGTCCTACATAGCGAGGACTTAATTTGCCCTTCTTGCCAAATCTCATCACTCCCTTCATAGGAGCAACTTTAAGAAAAACTGAATCTCCTATTTGAAATTCCAGTGGCCTACGGCGTGTGTCAGCATAGCTTTTCTGTCTACTCTGGGCAGTCTCTGTCGATTTTCCGGACACCGAGTGGTTTCTTCTATCAGCTCTGTCTGAATGCCCAACTCCACTTCCATTTCCTTTCTTTCACCTGCTTCTTGCCAGCATATAGGTGATCTGCACTTTCTGCCATACAACGCCTCATATGGTGCCATCCTAATGGTGGCTTGGTAGCTGTTGTTGTAGGCAAACTCAGCTACGCACAGATACTTGCATCAACTGCCTTTAAAATCTAGTGTACAAGCCCTGAGCATATCTTCTAGGATCTGATTTACTCGCTCTGTCTGTCCATCAGTCTGAGGATGGAAGGCTGTGCTGAACTTGAGCTTGGTGCCTAGTGCAGTCTGTACACACTCCCAAAAGTGAGAGGAGAAGCGCCCATCTCTATCAGAAATAATAGATTTGGGAACTCCGTGAAGTCTGATCACCTCTTTAACGTATAGCTGTGCTAACTGCTCTATAGAGTGTGACACCTTGATGGCTAGGAAATGAGCAGACTTGGTCAATCTGTCCACTATCACCCATATCGCATCGTATCCATTTGTGGTTCTTGGGAGACCTGTTATGAAATCCATGGATATGTCTTCCCACTTCCACTCTGGTATAGGAAGAGGTTGTAGAACTCCTCCTGGTCTCTGGTGTTCTGCTTTGACTCTCTAACATGTCAGGCAGGTACTGACATATTTAGCCACATCTCTTTTGAGTCCAGACCACCAGAATTTCTGTTTCACGTCTTGGTACATCTTGGTAGAACCAGGATGCATAGAGTATGGCGTACTATGGGCCTCTTCTAAAATTCTCTTTCTCAGCTCTTCATCATTGGGAACACAAAGGCGATTTCCCTGATAAAGAATTCCACTGTCTGATACTCGAAATTCTGAATTTCCTTCTTCTTGTATTCCTTGCTTGATCTTTTGGATATTTGGATCTTCACTTTGCTTTTTCTGTATATCCTCAAGCAGGGTTGACTCTAGAGTCAATGCAGAAAGTTGCCCATAAATAATTTCAAGTCCGAAATCTGACAACTCCTTCTGCAGTGGTAGAGCTAATGATGACAAAGACATCAGGGATGCACTGGATTTTCTGCTTAGTGCATCTGCTACTTTATTAGCTTTACCTGGGTGGTAGAAGATTTCACAGTCATAATCTTTGACCAACTCTAACCACCTGCGCTGTCTCATGTTTAAGTCCTTCTGAGTGAAGAAGTACTTAAGACTCTGATGGTCTGTGAAGATTCTGCACTAGACTCCATACAAGTAGTGTCGCCAGAGTTTCAGTGCAAAGACTACAGCTGCCAGCTCTAGATCATGAGTGGGATAGTTCTTCTCGTAGTCTTTGAGTTGTCTTGAAGCATAAGCTATAACTCTTCCTTCCTGCATGAGTACAGCTCCTAAGCCCATCTTGGAAGCATCACTGTAGATGTCAAAACTCTTGTCGCTCTCTGGAACAGTCAGTATAGGAGCACTGGTCAGTCTCTTCTTGAGTTCTTGAAAACTCTGCTCACATTTATCTGACCATTCAAACTTCTTGTCCTTCCTGGTGAGGGATGTAAGTGGAGAGGCTATCCTGGAAAAGTCCTCCACAAATTTCCTGTAGTACCCAGCTAAACCAAGGAAGCTTCTGATCTCCCTGGCATTCTTGGGTCTCTTCCAGTTGCTGACCGCTTCAACTTTGGCTGGATCTACCTGAATGCCTTCTTTTGAAACAATGTGACCTAGAAATGCCACCTGCTCCAACCAGAACTCGCACTTGGAGAATTTAGCATAGAGCTGCTTTCGCTAAAGGGTCTGCAGGACTATTCTCAAGTGCGTGTCATGCTCCTCTGGGGTTCTGGAATAGATTAGAATGTCGTCGATGAACACAATGACAAACTTGTCAAGGTATTCACTGAACACTCTATTCATCAAGTCCATAAAGACTGCAGGTGCATTAGTCACACCAAAAGGCATGACCACGAATTCATAGTGTCCATATCTGGTTCTGAAAGCAGTTCTGGGTATATCACTCTCCTTCACTTTTAACTGATGGTACCCAGAGCGCAGATCTATCTTGGAGAACACTGTTGCCCCTTTCAATTGATCAAATAAATCATCGATCCTGGGCAGTGGATACCTGTTCTTGATGGTCACTTGATTCAGAGCTCTATAATCTATGCACATCCGCATAGATCCATCCTTCTTCTTGACAAACAACACAGGAGCTCCCCATGGTGAGTGACTAGGGCGAATGAAACCCTTGTCAAGTAGCTCCTGAAGTTGCTCTTGTAACTCTTTTAGCTCTGCTGGAGACATGCGATATGGAGCTTTTGAAATTGGACCGGTACCAGGAATCAGTTCAATCTCAAACTCCACCTCTCTATTGGGAGGTAGTCCAGGTAGCTCTTCTGGGAACACCTCTGGATACTCACAGACTACCCAAACTTCCTCCTGCTTAGGTCTTTCTTCTTCCTCTGTACTCACAATGAATGCAAGAAAACCAGCACACCCTTTAGCTAACATCTGGTGAGCTATGAGAGAAGAGAGGAATTTCTGGGTCTTCCTCTTTGGTACTCCTGTAAATTCAAAGGATGGTTCACCTTCTGGACTAAAGATCACTTTTCTTCTGCGGCAGTCCACTGAAGCACTGTACTTGCTGAGGAAATCCATACCCAAAATGATATCGAAATCCTGCATAGCGAGGACTACCAGATTAACACATAGCTCTCGGTCTGAAATTCTGACTGGTGCAGACCGAAGCCACTGACTAGATTCCATGACTTCCCCAGAAGGTAGGGTTGTCAGGAACTTGGAATTCATGCTTTCTGTAGATACCTGTAATTCTTTGGCAAAAGGTATGGATACAAAAGAATGGGTCGCCCCAGTATCAAATAGTGCAGTAGCTACATGCTGTAAAATAACTACTTGACCTGTTACGACCGTGGAGACACTAGTAGCTTCCTCTTTAGTAAGGGAGAATACTCTGGCATTGTCAAAGGCTGGAACTGGTGGAGCTTCCAACCTTCCTTGACTGATCTGAGGTCCTTCCAGAGTTGCAGGCATATAATGTAGTTGAGGCTTGGCCCCATATTGTATTGGCTGTAGCTGGGGTGCTTTGAACTTGTTAGGACACTGTTTAGCCATGTGTCCTTCTTGACCACAAGAATAACATCCAGTTTTACCCAAGAGGCAGGCTCCTGGATGCGTTCTCCCACATTTGGGGCAGGGAAGGAGCGTAGTCTGTTTGGTTTCTAGTCCTCCCTTCTGATTACTTCCTGAATCCCACTACTTCCTTTTAGTGCCCTTGCCTTTCCAGTTCTGATTATTTAACTGGGGTTTCTGATTTCCCCCAGTCTTGGTCTCCATCTTGATTGGCTTGTGCTGCTCTCTTTATGCCTTCATGCTGTTCAGGTAGTGCTCAGCTACTAAGGCTCTACTGACCAACTCTTCTCTAGTCAGGGGCTGATGGGTTCCACTGCTCACATTGAGTGATATCACAGGCTTCAGCATTCTAAGCATTAGTCTGACTCGCTCCTTCTCTGTACTCACTAGTTCTGGGCAGAGACGGGCTAGCCTGTTGAATCTCTTAACTGCTTCCTCCACTGTCAGATCCCCCTGTCTGAACTCCATAAACTCCTCGTAGTGCTTGTTGGTGATCTTTTGGCGAAAGAACTCGTCGTAGAATTCTGTCTCAAAATCAATCCATTTCATCTGATTGATTGCCCTCTTGCTCTTTACTCTCTCCCACCACATGCGTGCATCTCCAGTCAGGCAGAAGGAGGCACACTTGACTTTCTCGACTTCTGGCCAGTCAAGAAGCTCCATGGTGCTCTCTAGTGTTTTGAACCAAGCCTGGGCATCCCAGGGCTCAGTCGTGCCTGAGAAGCTTTCTGGTTTCAGTTTCAGCCACTGAATGAGGTAGGATTCTTGTCTCTGGGATCCTGTGACGACTCCTTGGGTACCCTCCTCCGCCTACGCCGCCCTCGCCATCGCTTGAGGCTGGAGTCGTGTTGTTGATGTGCCGTCGTCTTGGCAATTACTTGTTGCTCGCTACTTGTTTCAAAGCCCAAAAACTCTCAGCGAGCCGAGGCCTCCTCTTCCTCCGAACTTGGTCCTCCCATGGCTGGGACGTCCTCTTCTCGACATCTAGTTAAACAAATAAGAAAATTTGATAATTTCTCTACCCTTTTTAAACATACACATTTATATATTAAGAAAGGAAATAGCTAAAAACTCTTATCTTACTTAATCACTTATAAACAATCCATCCATACTGCAAATAATAATAATAAAGGAAAGCAATAAAGAAAGAACTTAAATACTTTCTTACTTGAAAGCGGCAAGGATGATACTGATGTGTGTGTGTTGCGGGAAAATGGACCTGCTCTGATACCAACTGTAACGGCCGCCCTCCTTACTACTACTACTCAGATGACGACCGTTACTTACTACTCGTTCTACTAAATTGAAATTTCTCTTAACTTAAAGAAAATAAACTTGTCATGATATCTGTTGTTTTTTTTTTTTTTAGCATGCTATCACTTCTAAATATCTCAGTACTACCCTCAACCAAGCTTATCAATCATGCTAAAATGTATTAATATGTTACCATGACAGTGTTTAGCATTTAACACTTATAGGCATGTATAGATCTGTAAACCAATTCAGTTAACTTGCAAACGAATTCCAGTTAACATGTATAGCCACAAATGTGTAGGCATTTAAAACTTGCAAACTGAATTAGTTAACCCAGCAAACGAAATCCATCATTTGTTCACATTAAGAATTTAAGCAAACTTGCACATGATAAATTTGTAAACTACCAGTTAACATTTTACATGTACTTCTACCAATCATACATCTAACAACCATTAACAGATTAGCATATATGGCTATTACTCGTCTTGAGCAAACTCATGGCATATCAGTTTTCACAGAAAGTTACTTTGCAATTAAAAAACCAAACTTCCAGCAGCAACAGATAACACAAGAGCAGATAAGTATCACGGCCGAAATAGTTCTCAAGCTTAAGCAATGCAATTCAGGCTACAATAATATAGAACTTTACAGTTTTAAGCAACATGAAAGGATCTGAATTTTCCAAACTCCACGGCAACAATCTGAAACTCCAGATTTAAGCAATGCACCAAAACCGAATTTCATATAACTCAAACAATTCATATTGTACTCAACAAAACCAACGTATTTAATCAACTTCAAAACAGTAAAACAGGGAGAGCATAAAGAATCTGAATTTTTTATTAATTCTCCTAGTTATTTAAGAAGAAACCTAAATAATTTAACTTGCAGAAATTTAAAAGCAAGGTCCCCAAATCTTCCATCACCGCCATCCACACACACATCACCAGTGTCTCCTTGTCGCCTTCTTCTATGCCATTTTAGCCTTTCCTTTATTTTTATCCATATCTGCAGTAGGAGGAAAAGTAGCATCTATAAGCTAAAAGCTTAGTAAGTGCTTTCTACTCACAAAATCCGATAAGGAATGCATAAACATTAAAGAAAGCAGAGAGTACATGCTCAACATGAAAATAGCAATATAGAACTACATCATGCATCTCTAAAGGAAACAACCATTTAACTTGCTAGAATTTGCAACTTGGATAAAGGAACTTGTTCTATTTGTTTCCAAATTAATACTTTTATACTTTAAAAATAATATTCAACTTTACTTGGGCCCGGCATTGTACCACTTTGCGCGCCTTTCTTAATGAGAATTGAGGTAGCTAATCCCAAGACCATTAAGACACTTCTAGACCTTATGTCTAGGGGCAACTTGGAGCCCATCCCTTGGACTTTATGTCCGGTACATGCCCTTTTAAGAGTAAAATACTTTTCTTTATATCCTTCTTTAAATACTTCTTCTAATAAGATGCCTTGGCATTTATTTGTGTGTTTTGATTCTAAATTCTGGAATTTAGGATCAGATTGTGACTTAGTCTTTCTTTACTTGCACTTCTCTCATTTATTCATTATACGAGAGATTCTAAAGCATATATCACTAATATAAGCCAGTACTTATTCAACTAATCTCCACAGAGTTTTAAAAACAACTACACTACTGGTAAGTAATCATGGTATATTGCAAACCGAATTTCAACAGTCAATAACAAAACTGTATGGAAAAGTTCTCCCTAGTTAGGCTCATGGCAGTAAAAGTTTTCACACATCAAGCTTGTAACAACTAACTTATTCATGAACCTAACAATCTTTCATCATGCTGTAACTTGAAGTAATTTATATCCACTTAAACATGCTTGAATTTGTGAGGTAAACACATCAAAAACATGCTGTGATAAAACAAGGGAAACCTCAAGATTCTGTCCGTGCACTAAAAACATTAAAGGAATTGAAACCCAATCTTAAACCGGATTGTTAGAGCAAGGGTTGAGATCAAAACCGTATGCTAGAATGAAAAGCTGCTCTTGTTCATTACACAACAGCAAAACGCAAACGAAAACCCCGAAAGCTACTCCTACCGCAGGTGAGAAGCACTTACTTCCGGTTCTTGGACTTACAATCCGAAGGAAATGCTCTAGGGTTTCGGTGGAGCTCCGATTTCTCCCTTTTTCTTGTGTTTCCCGAGCTCCCCTTGCCGGAATGGTCACCCACGCGTGGAGACCGGCCGAAAAACGCCTCGCCGACGTCGAGAGGAGGAAACCCTAGCCTTGGCTGTGGTTTCGCCCGAGAGAGCGGCGCCGTCGAGATTTCCTCTCTTAACTTAACCTCTTTTTATAACCTAATTTTAATTCGATTCCAACTATGCTTAAATCTATTTCTCTCCATACTAGGTTAATAAAACCGTGTAGTCCAGTTGGTTGGGCTGGGTTCGGCTGCGATTCGGCTCGGGTCAAGGTCTCGGGTTCGAGTCTCCCCTTCAACGTTTTTTTATCAAAACTTCTTTCTTTTTGTAACCCTACTAAACGATCTCCAAAAATTACATAAAAATACCCTAAAAATCTCTAGAATATTTTAAAAGTATTTCCAAATATTTTTATGGACTTTTAGTGTAAAATACCGGAAAAATGACGAATAATGATAAGGGAATTTTCTGGAATTTTTGGAAATTTTTCGGGAATTTTTCGGAGCACGTATGGATGAGTTAACGGGGATAAGATTTTGGTTCCGGGAAAGCCTGTTTTGGCTACCCATTTAAGTGAGGAAAAGTTTACTTTTTCCTTTATTTTTCTTTTATTTCTTTTCTTTATTTCTCTTTTCCTCCGTTCCTTTCCCTCGCCGAACCCCTCACCCGACCCGACGGTTTCCCTTTCTTCCCCGATTCTTCACTGTGCCGTTTCTTCCCCACACCGACGACGCTGACTTCACTGCCATAGCGCCGGCCACTGCCTCCTCTTCTCCGAGCCTGATCTCTGCCCACCGACGCCGAGTCGTGCCCTAGTTTTCACTGCCGCCAGCAACGCCACTGTGCTTTGCCGGTGCCCCTTCCTTGTGCCCTAGCGCCGGCGACGCTCGAGCGACCGCCGACCGAGTCTCCTTTCTTCTCTTCTTGCGCCGACACTGACTCCCCGACCGTAGGCGCCTCTGATCTCCTCTTCGCGACATTTTTCTTCTGCCATAGTGCCTGTGCCGTAGCCGCCGAGTACCGTCGACATCACTTGGCACAACCGAGCCTCTCCCACTTCGTGAGTTGATGCCGGCCACCACAGACGACGCCGACCTGACTGTGCTTTGTTGCCGGCGTATCTGTGCCCTAGATCGCTGGAAATCCAGAAATTTGAGTAGGTCTTTGGTTAGGAGTAGCAACTCAAGCCTTGGTGTTCTTTTCCGTGCCCTAATTCCCCTGTTATGTCTTCCTTCAGCCACCTCCTACGGTGAACCAGCAGGGGAGCATCCAAAACTGGTGAGTTTGGGTTTGATTATTTCTGTCCTATTAGATTTAGATCCTATTGGTGGGATCAGGATATATTAAAGGGTTGAGAATTTATCTGTGGACTGATTATGGCAGCGGAGGCGTTGGGTGGCTTCTGGAACAGCTAGTTGCTTCTGGTGGAGTAGAGGATTGGTGACATTAAGCAATTACTTCGTCCAACAGCAATTTTCCTTGCCTATGGATTAACAGGAGCGGCTGAGAAATAAGGTAAGGTGTAGGGCATTTGATACATGCTATATCATGGTTAATCATGTTTTAGATTCATGTGTAATTGGATTTAAGTTTTAGATTAATTAGAATCGATTGAGGAGTTAGGTGATCCAATTAGAGTTTATGATTGGATCTGGATTTATGTTAGCTTCTCGAGGATTTGATTTAGCTAATTTATTATATGTAATTAGCTAAAACTGGACACCATGTATCACAGGACGTTGACACGAGACGAGCATCTCAACGTCGGATTTGCACTGGATTTGGACCTTCCGATTGGAGGCGGGTACCTCTTGACTTATCTTTTATGATATTGTCTTTGGATATGCATAGTATTTTATAACTACAAGCAATGAACATGTTTGTCTTTGGTATGTCACTGTTTGATATCCATAGCATGTTAGGTTTATCGCCTGTGACGTATCCGTGCTTACATCATGTGATTTATTGCCATGAGTACTGTATTACCATGAGTATCTTAGTATCTAGAATAAGTGACATACCATGTTTTACTGAGGTTAGGACTAGGATTTGGATTGTTGTTTCTGGCCTGTCTATCTAGATTATCTGATACTTAGGTTTTTGTGCCATATCAGATTTGTGTACCTCTATTTGTATATCATATATGATTCGGGTGTTTAGACCTTGATTCTTTGATCTGTGTATATTGTTGGTACATATGCTATGGAAGAGGGATATGATTTGGGTCTAGGTTGTTATACCTTAGAGGACTTGTATACCCTAGATCCGTGGATTTGACTTACTGATACTGTGGTACCCATATTATGTATATATGGATTTTTCTATGCTGATCAGGATATTCCATACTTATTATGTTCAGGACATAGGGTTATTGATATTCTATCTGACCTGTGTACTCTAGATCTTGGTATGTGACCATCGCTTTTACAGTACCCATTTTGTATGTATGGATATGGTTATGTTGATCAGTTTTTGCCATGCTTAGTGTCATGCATCATGATTGCATGCTGTGCGATAGTCGACTCCATTGTTGTTGAGTACATCGCCAGTTACATGGATTTGCACACACCACCACTCATGGGTTAGTGGTCGATTCGGGCGAGTGTGTTGCGACTTTGTTTGGCTACGTTGGTCCGCTCATGGGTAGTGTGACACAGTGTATCCGGCAGGGATTCCTCCCGTCATCGTGTACCGGAGTTGAGAGCATTGAGCTCCCCATTTATGATTTGGGGTCACGGGACAGGACAGGATCCCGTCCACTCGGTCACTCATGACGCAGAGTGCACGGTTGTCACAGCCCTACCCACTCGGCCTCGCCATTTGTGTGTGAGATGGCGTCGGGGTGACCAGGACGCATCATTGACATCATATGCATTGATGCATTTATTTCTTGTGATTGTGTTTGCTGCATTTGCAGCATTTGGTTGGATGCATATGTTTGACATGCATACAGGATTTGCACTTCGGTTTGACGACCCTTTTGTTTGGATAGGAGTTCTGGTGAGTACTGCTTCCTTAGTTACCTTTCGGTTTTGCATCTTTCCTAGATATATGATTAGGAAATGTATTATTATTGTTAGATATATCTTACTAGGCATGTCTATTGGTATTCACGAGTTGTTGAACTCACCCCGTGGACTCTATATTTTTCACCAAGTTATTTATGGTGTCGCTTGGAGCATCCTGTCTGCTGGTCTCCACGTCTCATCAGAGGACTTATCGGTTCACGTATGTTTTGTTTGTTTTATGTATCGGTTTGTTTAGCTCTGTACTGGTTTTATTTTTAGAGTGTTGACGTTGTTATGTGGTATTTTGTATTTATGTTATTGGTTGTGTAAGTCTAGCCGGCTAGCGTTTTGTGTTTTGGTTTTGTTCCAGCCAAGTGGGCTGATATTTATATTTAACTGCGTGGTGTTTGTTTTCTTTATTGTTATTATTCCAGCCGCATGTGGCTGAGGTATATAGTGCTTGTAGAAAAGTTTCAGATTGTCCGCCGTACAGGGGAGATGCTGCCGAAATTTCTTCGGACAGAGACTCCTCTGGGGCGTGACAATTTAGTGGTATCAGAGCAGGTATACGATACTTGCTATGTGTTCTGGATTTTCGAGATTTGTCTGATATCAATTTATTTGGTATCAGAGATCGACTTACGTGTCTTATTTTTCCGGTGTTTCGGATTTTGTGTTTTGGTCTTCTCGATGTGACTTTTTGGATTTTGGGACCTGGCAGCAGCAGGACATCTCCAAGCTATAGGAGGTATGTTGGTATACTGTTATCCTTCTATTTAGTTAGAGTATGCATTGTTGACTGTGAGAGTTATGACACTTTGTATCTGGTATCTGTCTGATGTTGTAGCCATATTACATGTGAGGGATTACAATTTCTGGTGATTTATTATATCATACACCAGTAGTATTTAGCTTCTGTTATTACTAGTTGTTTAGCAGATTGAGGCACATACCAGCCTTTGCTAGTATTAGCTGGGTAGTGGATAATATCTATATCTTCATGTTGATCTAGCCAGTGGTATATCATTTTATCTTAATTAATTACATCAGTAGATAACTGGTTTACTCTTGTTAGATGGGTCAGTGAAAGACTGACTTACGCTTGTCGACTTGGGTAGTCGTAGATTGATATACCTTAGTAGCTTATGGAGGATTATGGTATTCTTGATTAGTTAATAGATGACCGATTTAGCTTTATTGGTCCGATCTGAATCTTTGGGTAGTTTGTGCTTAGTTTGGTATTTAAAGTACATTTGAGTTCATGTTTTGTACTGATGTGGAAAAGACAGAGTTGATCGTATATCATTGTCGATTTTGGTCAGTCTATGGAGGATCGATGTATCATATTCTATGGATACTTTAATTTTAGACTGTATGTACCTGATTGGATAACTTAGAAGGTGGTATATGATTTGTGTGATAGATTGGATTAAATATGTTGATTATGCATATATATGAAGTGTACATATGGTTGTTATGAGTTGAAGGAGTTCTATGATGGATAGTTCATTTGTGGATAGTGTGGGTATTCCCATCTAGATATGGTTATTGTAGGTTCCTTGTGGATTATAGCTATTTAGTTAGCTGTACGTGTCTGATTGACATATTGGAGGTATCTTGTTGATTATGTGCGATTTGTAAATGCACCTGGGTTATAGTATGCCTTATTGGAAGTATATATTGATTATACTCAAGGTGTATGTATATATGGAGTGAGTATTGTTGGAGGTATATTGTCGATTATACCTACGTTGATTTAAGCACACGTGTACGATATGTATTGTTGGAGATATCACGGTGATTTACACCTATATTGGGAGTATGTTGGGTGTGGACTAATTAGAGGATTATGTTGATCATACCTATGTTGTGTGTGCACGTGTGTCAGATGTATGGTTGGTAGCATCATGATAATTCTACCTATGTTAAATGTAGAATATTAAATGTCTACATTATGATATTGGTCGTTATACCCTGTCAACTAATTCTCCCATTAGTGGGTGACCGACCCACTAGGAGGATGATAGAGTTGACTATGGATTAGATTTGCTTACTGGGTGGTTATACCCTAGGCTACCCACATTGATCTGTGGTAGAGAGATCTTGTGCAGTCTCTAGCTAGATAGTTAGGTGCTTGGGCACTTATGTATTGTTGTGGTAGAGCGTAGCTCCCACATGTTATGGATCGTTTGTGGTAGAGCGTAGCTCCCACATATTCTGGATTGTTTGTGGTGGAGCGTTGCTCCCACATATTACGGATTGTTTGTAGCGGAACATTGCTCCCATATTTATTGTGGATATATATTCTAGATTATTGTGGTGGAGCGTTGCTCCCACATATGGAGGATTTCTTGTGGTAGAGCGTTGCTCCCACATGTATGATATTTCGTGTGATAGAGCATTGCTCTCACACTGGAGGTTCTATTCTTTGATGATTATATATCGTTGGTGATTAGATCTATTTATTGTTGAGGATCTCATGGTTAGGAATGTCTGTGATACGGACATTTTGTGTCTTGGTTTTACCATTAGTGCTTGTGGTGCCCTAGATGTTATCATAGACTCGATGATATGGGTATTCCTAGGATGTTTAGATTGGTTTCCATTGTCTTTGTTGACGATGTGGTGATCTATTTCGGATCCGAGGTGAGTCACGTGCACCACCTTTGCATAGATCTAGAGATGATTCGACGAGAATATCTATATGTGATTATCAATAGTGCTGATTTGGATTGTCTTATGAGATGATGTTTGGGACACACGATCACCAGTAGGAGTGTACCGTGGTTCCACAGGAGATAGAGGTTATTACCGTTAGGAGCAGCCGAAATCAGTGCAGGAGATCCGCAGTCCTTGGGACTGACAGGATATTACAGACCTTTCGTCGAGGGTTTCTTTCGCATAGTTATGCTACTTACACGCCTGACCTAGAAAGGCGTGAAGTTCACTTGGACTGAGGATGACAAGACCAGCTCCTAAGAGCTGAAGTGGAGACTAGTGTCGGCTCCGATTTTTGGGTTTTACCTTCTGGAGAGAACGGATATGTCCTCTGCGCCGACGCATCTATTCAGGGTTTGAGCGCTATTCTGATGCAGCACGATAGGGTAGTCTCCTACTTCTCGGCAGTTGAAGGAGCATGAGGAGAATTACCCAGTACATGATTTGTCGTGGGCCGCCATTATTTTTGCCTTGAAGATTTGGCGATATTATTTATATGGTATTATATTTGAGATTCTCACTGATCATAAAAATCTCAAATACCTGTTCACTCTGAAGGAACTTGATCTCCGACAGAGGAGATGGATGAAGTTCCTGAAGGACTACAATTATACAATTAGCTACCACCCTGGGAAAACTAATGTGGATGCTGATGCACTCAGCAGGAGGTCTAGAGCGACTTTGGCTTGCCACCGGACTTCAGACACGGACTTGATTCAGGGTTTCTCTGAGTTAGACCTTGAGGAGCAGGGACCGACAGAGCAGGGTACTCTGGTTATCATGGTTGCTCAGTCGTCAATCAGGACGAGGATCCGGAAGCCCTAGACTGTTGGTATTTGCAGTTTATTTGCAGCCAGATAGCTTCCGGGCAACAGACCGAGTTCACACGAGACGAGGAGAGTGTTATACACTTCCGAGGCAGATTATGCGTACTTCAGTCTCATCCGGTCTTATAGGGGTTACTGTCAGAGGCTCATCGCTCATAATTTGCTGTCCACCTAGGCGGTACCCTTGTGTACCAAGATTTGAGGTGTTCCTATTGGTGGAATGGTATGAATAAAGACATCATAGAATTTGTGGCGAGATGTCTGTCTGTCAGTAGGTGAAGTCCGAGCATCAGAGACCAACTGGTTTACTTCAGTGGATTCCTATTCCCGAGTGGAAATGGGAACATATTATCATGGACTTTGTGTTGAGTTTACCGAGGACACGATGAGGCCATAACGCGATTTGGGTAATCGTAGATCGATTAACCAAATCCGTGCATTCCTTAACGATTCAGAGGACTGATTCCTTGGATCGATTGGCAGATCTGTACTGCCGAGAGATCATCAGACTACATGGTGTTCCTTTGAGTATTATTTCGGATAAAGATCCCGGTTCACGTCTCGTTTTTTTTTTTTGGCAGAGTCTGTAGCAGGCCTTGGGCATTCAGCTCTGTTTCAGTATAACTTTCCATCTACAGATAGATGGACAGTCGGAGCGGGTCATTCAGACTCTAGAGGTTTTACTGAGGTCTAGTGTATTGGATTTTGGAGGTTGGGGAGGCCCAGATGTTGGGACCTCATAGAGCTCAGCATGAGGCAGAGTTGGACCGTACTGTCTGACGGAGGATGTCAGAGGCGTAGGACCGCCAGAAGAGTTATGCTGATTGGAGACGCATATCTCTAGCCTTCTCTATTTGTGACCATGTATTTTTGTGAGTTTTCACCCACGGAAGGAGTGAAGAAATTTGGCTTCAGAGGAAAGCTGGCTCTGTGATACATTAGACCTTTCCAGATCTCGGAAAGGATTGGAGCGGTAGCTTACCGGTTGGCACCACCACCGTCTCTGGCAGGAGTTCACGATGTATTCCACGTATCTATGTTGCGGAGGTATGTGCCCGACCCGACGCATGTGCTGGCTGATATTCCAGTTCCAGTTCAGCCTGATATTTTATATGAGGAGATTCCGGTACGGATTTTGGACCGGAAAGAGCGTCAGTTGCGGAACAAGACTATCCAGCTGGTTAAAGTCGGATGGCAGCATCATTCGGACGAGGAGGCTATTTGGGAGCTCGAGGATACTATCCGAGCTCGATACCCCATTTTTCATTTGAGATATGTGATTTTATTTATCGTTCAGCATTTATACTCGTTACCTGTTGTTGGTATTTGTTGATGGTAGATAACGAAATTTGGGGACCAAATTTTTATTAGTGTGGGAGAATGTAAAATACCGGAAAAATGACGAATAATGATAAGGGAATTTTCTGGAATTTTTGGAAATTTTTCGGGAATTTTTCGGAGCACGTATGGACGAGTTAACGGGGATAAGATTTTGGTTCCGGGAAAGCCTGTTTTGGCTACCCATTTAAGTGAGGAAAAGTTTACTTTTTCCTTTATTTTTCTTTTATTTCTTTTCTTTATTTCTCTTTTCCTCCGTTCCTTTCCCTCGCCGAACCCCTCACCCGACCCGACGGTTTCCCTTTCTTCCCCGATTCTTCACTGTGCCGTTTCTTCCCCACACCGGCGACGCTGACTTCACTGCCATAGCGCCGGCCACTGCCTCCTCTTCTCCGAGCCTGATCTCTGCCCACCGACGCCGAGTCGTGCCCTAGTTTTCACTGCCGCCAGCAACGCCACTGTGCTTTGCCGGTGCCCCTTCCTTGTGCCCTAGCGCCGGCGACGCTCGAGCGACCGCCGACCGAGTCTCCTTTCTTCTCTTCTTGCGCCGACACTGACTCCCCGACTGTAGGCGCCTCTGATCTCCTCTTCGCGACATTTTTCTTCTGCCATAGTGCCTGTGCCGTAGCCGCCGAGTACCGTCGACACCACTTGGCACAACCGAGCCTCTCCCAATTCGTGAGTTGAAGCCGGCCACCACAGACGACGCCGACCTCACTGTGCTTTGTTGCCGGCGTATCTGTGCCCTAGATCATTGGAAATCCAGAAATTTGAGTAGGTCTTTGGTTAGGAGTAGCAACTCAAGCCTTGGTGTTCTTTTCCGTGCCCTAATTCCCCTGTTATGTCTTCCTTCAGCCACCTCCTACAGTGAACCAGCAGGGGAGCATCCAAAACTGGTGAGTTTGGGTTTGATTATTTCTGTCCTATTAGATTTAGATCCTATTGGTGGGATCAGGATATATTAAAGGGTTGAGAATTTATCTGTGGACTGATTATGGCAGCGGAGGCGTTGGGTGGCTTCTGGAACAGCTAGTTGCTTCTGGTGGAGTAGAGGATTGGTGACATTAAGCAATTACTTCGTCCAACAGCAATTTTCCTTGCCTATGGATTAACAGGAGCGGCTGAGAAATAAGGTAAGGTGTAGGGCATTTGATACATGCTATATCATGGTTAATCATGTTTTAGATTCATGTGTAATTGGATTTAAGTTTTGGATTAATTAGAATCGATTGAGGAGTTAGGTGATCCAATTAGAGTTTATGATTGGATCTGGATTTATGTTAGCTTCTCGAGGATTTGATTTAGCTAATTTATTATATGTAATTAGCTAAAACTGGACACCATGTATCACAGGACGTTGACACGAGACGAGCATCTCAACGTCGGATTTGCACTGGATTTGGACCTTCCGATTGGAGGCGGGTACCTCTTGACTTATCTTTTATGATATTGTCTTTGAATATGCATAGTATTTTATAACTACAAGCAATGAACATGTTTGTCTTTGGTATGTCACTGTTTGATATCCATAGCATGTTAGGTTTATCGCCTGTGACGTATCCGTGCTTACATCATGTGATTTATTGCCATGAGTATCTTAGTATCTAGAATAAGTGACATACCATGTTTTACTGAGGTTAGGACTAGGATTTGGATTGTTGTTTCTGGCCTGTCTATCTTGATTATCTGATACTTAGGTTTTTGTGCCATATCAGATTTGTGTACCTCTATTTGTATATCATATATGATTCGGGTGTTTAGACCTTGATTCTTTGATCTGTGTATATTGTTGGTACATATGCTATGGAAGAGGGATATGATTTGGGTCTAGGTTGTTATACCTTAGAGGACTTGTATACCCTAGATCCGTGGATTTGACTTATGTGGTATCCATATTATGTATATATGGATTTTCTATGATCAGGATATTCCATACTTATTATGTTCGGGACATAGGGTTATTGATATTCTATCGACTGTGTACTCTAGATCTTGGTATGTGACCATCGCTTTGTACCCATTTTGTATGTATGGATATGGTTATGTTGATCATTTTGCCATGCTTAGTGTCATGCATCATGATTGCATCTTTGTGCGATAGTCGACTCCATTGTTGTTGAGTACATCGCTAACATGGATTTCACACACCACCACTCATGGGTTAGTGGTCGATTCAGGCAGAGTGTGTTGCAGCAGGGACTTTGTTTGCCTCGTTGGTCCGCTCATGGGTAGTGTGACAGAGCGTGCGGCAGGGATTCCTCCCGTCATCGTGTCTGGGAGTTGAGAGCATTGAGCTCCCATTTATGATTTGGGGTCACGGGACAGACAACATCCGTCCACTCGGTCACTCATGAGTAGTGTCATGACCCTACCCACTCGGTCTCGCCATTTGTGTGAGAGGACTGCCAGGACGCATCATTGACATCATATGCATTGATGCATTTATTTCTTGTGATTGTGTTTTTGCATTTATTTGTTGCATTTGGTTGGATGCATATGTTTGACATGCATACAGGTTTAGGGCACTTTCGGTTTGACGACCCTTTTGTTTGGATAGGAGTTCTGGTGAGTACTGATTCCTTAGTTACCTTTCAGTTTTGCATCTTTCCTAGATATATGATTAGGAAGTTGTATGTTTATTCTTATTAGATATATCTTACTAGGCATGTCTATTGGTATTATCTGAGTTGTTGAACTCACCCGTGGACTCTATATTTTCAGGTGCAGGTTATTTATGGTGTCGCTTGGAGCATCCTGTCTGCCGGACGTCTCATCGGAGGACTTATCGGTTCACGTATGTTTTGTTTGTTTTATGTATCGGTTTGTTTAGCTCTGTACTCTGGTTTTATTTTGGAGTGTTGGCGTTGTTATGTGGTATTTTGTATTTATGTTATTGGTTGTGTAAGTCTAGCTAGCGCTTTGTGTTTTGGTTTTTGCAGTAGTGGGGCTTTATTTTTTTGCGTGGTTGTGTCGTGAATTTATTATTAACTGCGTGGTGTTTGTTTTCTTTATTGTTATTATTCCGATGTGGGTGAGGTATATAGTGCTTGTAGAAAAGTTTGATTGTCCAGGGAGATGCAAATTTCTTGACGGATACTCCTCCGGGCATGACAATTTAGTGGTATCAGAGCAGGTATACGATACTTGCTATGTGTGCTGGATTTTCGAGATTTGTCTGATATCAATTTATTTGGTATCAGAGATCGACTTACGTGTCTTATTTTTCCGGTGTTTCGGATTTTGTGTTTTGGTCTTCTCGATGTGACTTTTGGATTTTGGGACCTGGCAGCAGCAGGACATCTCCAAGCTATAGGAGGTATGTTGGTATACTGTTATCCTTCTATTTAGTTAGAGTATGCATTGTTGACTGTGAGAGTTATGACACTTTGTATCTGGTATCTGTCTGATGTTGTAGCCATATTACATGTGAGGGATTACAATTTCTGGTGATTTATTATATCATACACCAGTAGTATTTAGCTTCTGTTATTACTAGTTGTTTAGCAGATTGAGGCACATACCAGCCTTTGCTAGTATTAGCTGGGTAGTGGATAATATCTATATCTTCATGTTGATTAGTCAGTGGTATATCATTTTATTTTAATTAATTATCATCGGTAGATAATTGTTGTACTCTTGTTAGATGGGTCAATAGAAAACTGACTTACGCTTGTCGACTTGGGTAGTCGTAGATTGATATACCTTAGTAGCTTATGGAGGATTATGGTATTCTTGATTAGTTAATAGATGACCGATTTAGCTTTATTGGTCCGATCTGAATCTTTGGGTAGTTTGTGCTTAGTTTGGTATTTAAAGTACATTTGAGTTCATGTTTTGTACTGATGTGGAAAAGACAGAGTTGATCGTATATCATTGTCGATTTTGGTCAGTCTATGGAGGATCGATGTATCATATTCTATGGATACTTTAATTTTAGACTGTATGTACCTGATTGGATAACTTAGAAGGTGGTATATGATTTGTGTGATAGATTGGATTAAATATGTTGATTATGCATATATATGAAGTGTACATATGGTTGTTATGAGTTGAAGGAGTTCTATGATGGATAGTTCATTTGTGGATAGTGTGGGTATTCCCATCTAGATATGGTTATTGTAGGTTCCTTGTGGATTATAGCTATTTAGTTAGCTGTACGTGTCTGATTGACATATTGGAGGTATCTTGTTGATTATGTGCGATTTGTAAATGCACCTGGGTTATAGTATGCCTTATTGGAAGTATATATTGATTATACTCAAGGTGTATGTATATATGGGGTGAGTATTGTTGGAGGTATATTGTCGATTATACCTACGTTGATTTAAGCACACGTGTACGATATGTATTGTTGGAGATATCACGGTGATTTACACCTATATTGGGAGTATGTTGGGTGTGGACTAATTAGAGGATTATGTTGATCATACCTATGTTGTGTGTGCACGTGTGTCAGATGTATGGTTGGTAGCATCATGATAATTCTACCTATGTTAAATGTAGAATATTAAATGTCTACATTATGATATTAGTCGTTATACCCTGTCAACTAATTCTCCCATTAGTGGGTGACCGACCCACTAGGAGGATGATAGAGTTGACTATGGATTAGATTTGCTTACTAGGTGGTTATACCCTAGGCTACCCACATTGATCTGTGGTAGAGAGATCTTGTGCAGTCTCTAGCTAGATAGTTTGAAAAAAAAAAATTAAGTTAATTAAGTTTGAAAAATAATTTAAGTTAATTAAGTTTGAAAAATAATTTAAGTTAATTAAGTTTGAAAAATAATTTAAGTTAATTAATTTTAAAATAATAATTTATGTTAATTAATTTTGAAAAATAATTTTAAGTTAATTAATTTGAAAACTAATTTTAAGTTAACTTATTTGAAACATGATTTTAAGTTAACTAATTTGAAACATGATTTTAAGTTAATTAATTTGAAAAATAATTTTAAGTTAATTAAATTTTAAAAATAATTTAAGTTAATTAATTATGAAAAAATAATTTAAGTTAATTAAGTTTTGAAAATAATTTAAGTTAATTAAGTTTTAAAAATAATTTAAGTTAATTAAGTTTAAAAAATAATTTAGGTTAATTAAGTTTGAAAAATAATTTAAGTTAATTAAAATTTTGAATTAAATTAAAAAAAATGATTTGAATTAAATTTAATTAATTTTGAATTAATTTTGATTACGAATTAGTGTTGAATTAATTTTAATTACTTAGTCATCTCACCTGATCTAAATTTTCAATCAGGGAATCCTATAATTTTGTGAGATGAATTAGTTTCAATTTAAGGGTTTTGTTTAACTTTGTGTTAGATTTAGGTTTAGTTTTGGGTTCAACAAGTAGACGTTCTTTGGATAAACTTCTGAGCTATGGTGAGTCGCAAGGACATCATTAAAGTAACCATGCCTTCGAGGTTTTTCAAATAATCCTACCCATTGAACTTAGTACAAAACCTTGGTCTAACTGGTTAGGATTCATAAAGGGTAGCTTCGGTCAGTTCAACTTAGCCAAATGCACCAGGTCGAAGTCATATCTTCCTAGACATGCGATGACTAAGTTTCCCCAACGTACTATCTGTAACGCCCGAAAATTCTCAAAATAAATTTTAGAAATATTCTAGAATTTTTATGGAATTTTAGAATATTTTTATGAAATTTTTGGAGTAACAGAAATAGCAAAATAAAATAAAAACGTAAAATAGCCTAAGCGGGAATTGAACTCGCGACCTATAGACCCTATGACTTATAGGGTGACTTTAGTAACCAAGGAGCTCCAGCAGGGGTGTGCTGAAAGAAGAGGAGCGAAATTATATTTAAGATTCAGTTGGGCCGCATTAACCACTTAATATAAATAGGGAATTTAAGTGGGGAGTTATTATTTTTGATCGGCAACTCTCTTTTTCCTCACCCTCACACGCCGCCTCTCTCTATTCTCCCGCACCTTCTCGGCACGCCAAGCCCAAGAGACCTAGGGTTCCATCCCTAGGATCGTAGGAGCACCTCCCGGCGACGTCTTTGATACGAGGACGCTCCCCTCCGCGAGAAGGAAGCGTAGACGTAAGAGGATCGCCGAAACGATCTTCTTCTCCGGAAACCTAGCGATCGGATTGTAAGAAAACTTAGCGCAGGATGTAAGTAACCCCTCACCTACAGTATAAGTAGCTAATTGCAAGCTTTTATGTCTTTAGTTCGCTCTTATGTTCTTAGTGTAGCCATATGCAGAGTTAGAGCACACCAGATGCTCCATAAAATGCCTAGTACAGTTATATGCTACAGTAGGCGTTTTAATAGTCAATTAAATGTCATAGATGCATTTTAATAGTATACTTAGTCTTGCTTCAGTTGATATGAGACTACGGTCCAATGGGTGGGCTCCCATAGTCGCCTCTAGGTTCAGATAATCTAGCTCTAGGTCCAGATGACCTAGTAAAAGCAAGATAAGATAAATTAGTTTATAAACAGTATTTTACTTTTATCAGTGGCACTGTACTGGACTCTCAGTTGTCCTTGGGTTGGGCTCCCACAGTCGTCCCTAAGTTTAGATAACCTAGTAACCCTACTAGATTCGGGACTTGCTACCTCGGGCCTAGTTAGGGATGCGCGCATAGCAAGTACAGTTGTCGGGCCCATCAGCAGCATGTTTATTATTTTTATCTATTTATGGAAATAGTTTTCAAACTTCACAAACCATATATGTGAATACAGCTTAGCTTCAGTTTAGTTTTCATATTGTTATAACAAATAGCTTAGCTTATGTATCGATTTAGTTAGCTTGTTGATACAATGAATAGCTTTTTGTTCAGTATTTGATTAGCATGACTTAATTGTCGATATGCCATGTTTTACCATTTTCAGCATGATCATCAGCATGTATTTCAATAGCATCTTTTAAAAGCATGATTTCATCGAATGCATGTTTTGTGAGGTAGATGGTTCTTACTGTAACGACCCAAATTTCCTCAATTAGAGTCCTAAAAGTAATTTAAAAATATTTAAAAATGCTATAGAAATATTCTAGGGATTTTTAGAAATTTTTAGAGTATTTTTATGTAATTTTTGGAGGTCGTTTGGTATTTTTACTAAACGAAGGAAGTTTCGACAAAAAAATGTCCAAGCCGAGAATTGAACCCACGACGTTTGACTCAGTCAAAACCCAACTGACCAAGTGGGCAAATAGATTTTTCTGTTTAGAAAAGGTAGCGAATTTATTTAAGATAGTTAACAGAATATTATAAAAGGGATAAGATGATCTTGGATTTGTTTGTTTAGAAAAGGTAGCGAATTTATTTAAGATAGTTAACAGAATATTATAAAAGGGATAAGTTGATGTTGGATTTGTTTGTTTAGAAAAAGTAGTGAATTTATTTAAAATAATTAACAGAATATTGGATTATAAAAGGGATAAGTTGATGTTGGATTTGTCTGTTTAGAAAAGATAGCGAATTTATTTAAGAAGCTAACAGAAATATTAAGTTATAAAAAGGGATAAGTTGATGCTCTGTTTTCCCGTGACTTAAACCATTCTCTCCTTCTCTTCTGCGTATGATGGCGGAGCTCGGGCAGAAAACGAAAGGGAGTTAGGGCATCATCTTCGGCGGACGACCAAGGTCCTAGAAGCCCTTTTTGTTCGATTATGAGTCCAAGAAGCAAGGTAAGTGCTTCTCACCTGCATTAGGAGTAGTTTCAGACCTTTGTTCTTCTTGAATTCGAAGCATAAGAAGCGCTTATAGTACAGATTTATAATTAAGCCTATAGTACAGATTTTAATTAAGCTTATAGTGCAGATTTTTATGTAGGCTTATAGTGCATATTTTAATTAAGCTTATAGTGCAGATTTTTAATTAAGCCTATAGTGCAGGTTTTAATTAAGCTTATAGTGCAGATTTTTAATTAAGCCTATAATGCAGATTTTAATTAAGCTTATAGTGCAGATTTTTATGTAGGCTTATAGTGCAGATTTTAATTAAGCTTGTAGTGCAGATTTTTAATTAAGCCTATAGTGCAGATTTTTAATTAAGCTTATAGTGCAGATCTTTATGTAGGCTCATAGTACAGATTTCTTTAGAGCTTGTAGTGCAGATTTCTTAGAGCTTAAAATACAGATTTTTTTAGAGCAGATTTCTTTAGAGCTTGTAGTGCAGATTTCTTAAGAGCTTATGGTACATACTTCTTTAAAGTTTATAGTGCAGATTTTTGGTGGAACTTGTAGTGCAGATTTTTGGTGGAACTTATAGTGCAGTTTTTAAAGAAAAAGATTATAGTGCAATTTGGTTAAGTATTATAGTGCAGAATTTATGTTTGCATAGTATGCAGAAATAGTGTAGCATAGAATGCAGAATCTTGATTAGTATAGTATGCAGAATTTTGATTAGCATAGTATGCAGATTTTTGTTTATGCATTTCAAAGTTAGAATTTGTTTAAACATTTCAGTTTTAAAGAAGCATTCTTTTATTAGAAGTATTAACAAGTGTAAGAAAGATAAAGAAAAGAAAGAGAAAGGCCAAGGCCTTAAGTAGATCCCAAAGTCAAAACTTTAGGGATTTTGGCACACAAGGTGCTTAAAGAAAATGCCGAGGCATTATATATTAGAAGTAATAAAAGATAACAAGTATTTTACTTTATTTAAGAGGCTAGTACCCGACTTCCGAGGTTGTCGTTAAACAAATTCAGGTGTCCAATTCCGAGGTCTTGGCCCTGGTAGACCGAGGTCTGCTCTTTTAGGATTGGTGGCTCGCTACCCCAACCTATTAGGGAACGCGCATAAGATGGTACTACGCCTGGGCCCAAGAAGAAAGTTGATTATTATTTTGAAGTATTAAAGTATAAGTTTTTAAACAAGTGAAATAAGATTCAGAAAGTGTTTAAAATTCAGCAAGATTATGCTAGCATGATTGTATAGATTTGTTATACACGTTTAGCATTTCAGTATGTTTCTTTTGCTTGTAGATGAGCATGAGTAGTTTTCCTTTTGAGCATTCAGCTTTTAGATTTCAGTATATTCACATGCATATTCGAGTTTTGTGAGTTAGATAGCGCTTACTAAGCAATTTTGCTTATAGATGCATTTTCCTCTTACTGTAGATAAAGGAAAGGAAAAGTTATAGCAAAGGAAGGCGACAAGGAGGTGCGAATGGATGTGTGATGCCTGGACTATAGAAGCCTTGGGACCTAGTATAAGAATTTATTAAGATTGTCATTTATTAAGAATATATTAGATGAGTCATTTAGTCTTCTGCTGCTAGTTAATTGTATATTTTGAGTTCTTCGAGAGTTTTAGGAATTTCTATCAACATGTGAACAAGGATAGTTAAGTAAAGTTAGTAGTCCAGTAGCGCTCGCCCTCGCAGACCAGTAGTGAGGAGAGTGGGGGGTTACACTTACTAAGCTCCCAAGCTTATAGTTTCATTTTCCTTATACTGCAGATAAAGGTAAAGGAAAGATGGATTAGCGGAGGCTGGAGGGCGATGCGATAAAGATGTGTGTGAAAGGAACTTGGAATAAAGGTCCTTGGGAAATTAGCCCATCTGAAGATTTAGAATTTCTGATCTTGTTATTTTTCTGCACCTTTAGGATGTTAAGTATCATGAATGATGAACGTATGCACTATATCATGCTTGGACCACTAGTTGTCTTGATGTGAGTTAAATAACTAGGAATGATACAAGTAATGACATGTCTAGTAAGCTAGTAAAGCTTTTAAGTTGATACAATTGTGTTGTATGTGGATTCGTAGTGAAATGCAGCAGAAATCGCAGAAATTAGAGCTCCAATCGATCAGCCGATCGATTGGAGGGTCCCCAATCGATCAGTCTATTGATTGGTAAGTGATCTGCCGCGTACAGAAAGCTGATGAATCGATCAGCTAATCGATCGGCCATGGATCGATCAGTCGATCGATCGATAATTTAATTTCCGCAAACAGAGAGCAGCTGAGTCGATCAGCTGATCGATTGAGAAGCCTCGATCGATCAGCCGATCGATTAAAACGCGATTTTCGCGTACAGAGAGCTGCCGAATCGATTATCGGATCGATTGACTAGACTGGATCGATCAGGTGATCGATTCCGAATTTACCTCCGTGCACAGTAGCACGTTGAATCGACCAGTGGATTGATCAGACCACTCCAATCGATTAGCCGGTCGATTGGAAAGTATGATTTCAGCTAGAAGGGTCTGATTTTGACTTTTTGATCAGATAGAAAGTTTAGGTTCCCTTCTTAGAATATGTACAACTTTAGAAGTGTATTCTGAACATTGAATTCCAGATTTTATAACAAATGGTAGAATTTTAATTAGCTCAGCTTTCCGCATAAAATAGTTTAGCACAATGTAACCCCCGACCTTACAGCCTAGTCAATAGAAGGCGGGTTGTTACAGAGTGGTATCAGAGCAAGTTCCATACTTCCTCCACACACACATCAGCATTGAACCTACAGCTTCCAAGTAAGAATACCTCTCACTTTATTCCTGTTTTTGCTTTCATGTTATAGATGACTAAAGCTTGTTTATATATGATAACATCTAACATGCTAATAGTAGTTATGTACCTATGATTGTATTAGTTATGTATGTCCTTTATTTCTCTAGAAAATGATACGAGGACGCCCAGCTAGAAAGACACCAGCTACTGAGCCCCAGCATGAGGTAGGCCGCTCAGTGCCTCCCCCAGACCTTGTAGAGGTAGTGGCTCAGTTACAGAAGCAACTAGCTGAACAGCAACAGGAGATAGCCACCCTACGGGCTAATCAGCAGAACACTCCCACTGTCACTCCAAAACCTAACTTAGCAACCCCGGTAGTGATAGAGGTTCCACCAGTCCAACCTACAGCACCAATAGCCCCAGTAGCAGGGGCAAGGAGAGAAGCCTATCTGATCCAATGGCAGAAAATCAAGCCCGAGAATTTCTCAGGCACCAGTGAACCATGGGATGCCCAAGCCTGGTTCAAAACACTAGAGAGTACGATGGAGCTTTTGGACTGGCCAGAACACGAAAAGGTGAAATGCGCCTCTTTCTGCCTGGCAGGAGACGCACGTATGTGGTGGGAGAAAATTAAGGTGATGCGCCCAGTGAACCAGATGACATGGGCCGACTTCGAAAGAGAATTCTTCGAGGAATTCTTTCATATGTGGGTCACAAACCGCCACTATGACGAGTTCACTGAATTTCGCCAAGGCAACCTTTCAGTCGAGGAGGTCATAAAGAAATTCAATAGACTGGCTCGTCTATGCCCCGAACTAGTCAGCACTGAAAGGGAACGAGTCCGGTTGATGCTCAAAATGCTAAGGCCGGAAATAGCAATGAACGCGGTCAGCGGCGTTGATAGGCCGCAAACCACTGAAGAACTGATAAGTAGTGCTCTGATCACCGAGCATTACAGGAACAACATCAAGCAGCAGAAGCAAGCCCTCTCAGAGTCAAAAGGCCAAGGAGGCTCAGGTACTCAGAAACACCAGGGCCACAGCTCTAATTGGAAAGGGAACTCCAGTAACAAACGTAAACTAGGGAGTTACCCCAAAGGAGGACCAGCTAGTAAACAACCTAGTTATCCCAAGTGTTCTACTTGTGGGAAATTCCACCCCAGAGTTTGTCGCAAGGGCACACGAGGATGTTTCGAATGTGGCCAGGAAGGGCATATGGCCAAGTAATGCCCGAACAAGACCAGTTTTCCCGCACCACAGCCGATTCAGTACGGAGGTAACCCAGCACAGTTACATCAGATGCAGGCTGCTATAGATGATCCACACATCAGCCAGGGCCGAATAGAAGCCCCCTCAGCCATAACGAACGCAAGGATCTACTCACTCACCAGAGAAGACGTAGTGAATGCCTCGACAGTTGTTACAGGTCAGATTAGTATTTTACAGCAAAGTGCAACTGTCTTATTCGATACTAGGGCAACCCATTCTTATATATCCAGGACATTCGCCGAAAAGCTGGCAATATCTCCAGAGGTACTCAGTGGTCAGTTTATGACGACGCTACCTTCAGGAGAAATCATGGCATCCACGCACTGGCTCTGAGCAGTGACAGTTATTATAGCAGACAAAGAGGTTTTTGGTGATCTGATAGTACTAGATATGGTTGACTACAATGTTATCTTGGGAATGGACTTTCTGATCAAGTACGGTGCCTCCATAGAGTGCCGTAAACAGAGAGTTGTATTCCAACCCGAAGCAAGAGTGCAGTTTGGGTACATCGGAGAACCAAAGAGAAAGGCCAAGAAGTTTCTCTCAGCTCTAAAAGCGTAGAAACTACTTGATACGAGATGTACGGGATTCCTAGCACATGTAGTCAGTGCCAGTCAGAACGAGAACCAGAAGCTAGAAGAGGTCCGAATGGTATGCGACTACCCAGCAGTTTTCCCTGAAGAGTTACCAGGCCTAGCACCAGACAGGGAGATTGAATTTGAAATAGAACTTATCCCCGGTACAAATCCCATCTCCAAAGCACCCTACCGCATGGCTCCAGCAGAACTGAAGGAACTTCAGGAGCAACTACAGGAACTGCTCGACAAGGGCTTCATACGCTCTAGTCACTCACCATGGGGAGCTCTTGTATTGTTCGTGAAGAAGAAGGACGGGAGCATGCACCTGTGTATAGACTACCGGGCACTAAACCAGGTCACGATTAAGAACAGGTATCCTCTCCCCAGGATAGATGACATGTTCGATCAACTAAAGGGAGCAGCAGTGTTCTCTAAAATAGATCTCAAATCGAGATATCACCAGGTTAGAGTTAAAGAAGGTGATATACCCAAGACAGCCTTCAGGACCAGATACGGACATTATGAGTTCGTAGTCATGCCCTTTGGCGTGACGAATGCTCCAGCTACTTTCATGGATCTCATGAACCGAGTATTTAGAGAATACTTAGATAAGTTTGTTATCGTGTTCATCGACGACATTCTTATCTATTCCAGAACTCAGGAGGAACACGCAGAGCACCTGAAGATAGTACTGTAGACCCTTCAACAAAATCAGCTGTACGCCAAGTTCACGAAATGCGAATTCTGGCTCGATCAGGTGTCCTTTCTGGGTAATATCATCTCCAAGGATGGTATCATGGTAGACCCCAGTAAGATAGAAGCTATGAGTAACTGGAAAAGACCTAAGAACGCCAGTGAAATCAGAAGCTTTCTGGGACTAGCAGGCTATTACAGAAAATTTGTAGAGGACTTCTCCAGGATAGCCTCCCCACTGACAGCTCTCACCAGGAAGAACAGAAAATTTCAGTGAACAGAGGACTGTGAGAACAGTTTCATAGAGCTCAAAAGAAGATTGATCAGTGCTCCCATTCTGACTCTGCCAGAAAACACATACAGCTTTGATATTTACAGTGATGCCTCTAAATTGGGACTAGGAGCAGTACTGATGCAAAATGACAAGGTGATCGCCTATGCCTCCAGACAACTCAAGGACTATGAGAGGAACTACCCTACTCATGACCTTGAGCTTGCAGCAGTTGTCTTCGCCCTCAAGATTTGGAGACATTACTTATATGGAGCTCAGTGCAGAGTGTATACAGATCATTAGAGTCTGAAGTACTTCTTCACTCAGAAGGATTTGAATATGCTGTTGGATCGTGAAACGTCGATAGAGGGGGGTGAATATCGATTCGAAAAACAGCGTTGAAAAGAGTTAAGTGCAGCGGAATTTAAAAACAATAGACACAGTAATTTTTTACTTCGTTCGGAGCCTGTGACGACTCCTACTCGAAGGGAAATTCACTAGCAATTCGAAATAATGATTACAAAGACAGTACAAGAAATGCTAATGAAAATTAAAACAAAGCTATACCGACAGAAAGAAAACCACAAGAACAAGGGCGCGTTGTCAGAGCTTTGTTAACGTCGTTGGAGCGTAGAGCAGCAGAGCAAGCAGTCTAAGAGTTCTGAGATGATACTGAAGCTCCACCCCTGGGGTTTCTTTTATATGCTGTTCCGGGCGCCTGGATCCCTTCCGGGCGCCCTGGTGCGACGTGGCAGGTCTAATCAGTGAACTCCACGTGACGACGACTTGGTTTGGATAAAATTCACCTCCGGGCGCCCGGATCCCTTCCGGGCGCCTGGACCCCTCTTCTACAGAAACTCCTTCTCCTGCAAGAAAAGGTTAGTCCGAGGTAAATATACCCTGCAACACAGATTGTTAGCACAGTTTTATAGATAAGCAAATTAAGTATGAATTAGCAAAAAAGAGTATGACTTAGATTCCGTCTTTCCGAGACCGGAATCCAGTCACGATCTCGACTTAGATATCTGAAATGGATCTAAGCCGGATCGACGCCTAATGTTCCCTTTCCGGGAACGCGTCCTCGTAGTCACTCCCTTGTCACTTATTTGGTCAGCCCATCGGCCCGTCTAGACTTCGTGCCGGCTATCCGGTCGGCCGTCGACCTAGCCGGACTTCGTGCCTTAATCATGGTTGGATCGACTACGAGCTATCCGGTCAGCCCGTCGACCTAGCTGGGCTTCATGCCAGACATCCGATTAGCCCGTCGACCTGTCTGGACTTCTCCTGCACACTCGATCAAAGTGTCAGACAACAACAAACTAACTTAACCTGATTTGTCATTCATCAAAACCTGGGTTAAATCGTTAATGCTAACCGCACCAATAATCTCCCCCTTTTTGATGGAATGGCAACATGGTTAAGTTAGTGAAAACATATGCAAGTAACAACATGCATTTATGTGATTTTTAAGTTAGTTTGTATTTTCAGTTTGGTTTAGCTAACTTAACCACCTAACCCTCCCCCTTTGTCATTCATCAAAATAACAAATGTCAAGTAAGCATAAATACAGACTTCAGACAAAATAAAAAATAATGTCAAGTTAACCTAGGGGAGTTTAAACGATAGTTTTACCTTAAAAAAAACTAAGTCTTGAAAAATAGCTGATGTATAACTTAGTAACTTTGAAAAATAGCTAATTTTTCAAGTATAGTTTTTAAGGTCAAAGTTAAAAAATTCAAGTTTTCAAACATAAGTTTTCAAAAATTCTAAAACTAAGTTTGAAAAAAAATCTATTTTTCAAAACTGATTGAAATTTATTTTTCAACACTAAGTTTGTAAACTTAAAAAAATTTACACAATTTTCAATAACAACACAATTTTAAATTAATTTTTGTAAAATTTAACTTTCAAATCAAATTGTTAAAATTAAGTAAAATCAAATTTTAAGAACTAGATTTTTAAAATCAATTTTCAGAACTAAGTTAAATCTAAAAACTAATTTTCAATAAAAAGTAAAACCCAATTCTTAAAAACAACTTAGTTTTATAAGACTAAGTAGAAAGAAAAAAATTTATGAAATAAATTTTCACAATTTTAAACAAGTTGAATTTAAACTTTGATTTTCAAAAATTAAGTTTAAAATTCAATTTAAAAAACTGAATTAGTTTTATTTCTCCCCCTGAACCTGACACTAAATCAAATGTCTAACCAGGTAGTTACTGACCGACTGTCAAAAGATAGCAGCTTTCACTTGGTTAGTCAAGTTAAGTTTAACCTTAACTTGATTAATGTATATTTTGTATTTAACGCCCAGACTTATATTAATGCACTGAAATAAGCATCTTAAGTCTTAGGCAAGTGGCCTATACATCTCACCTCATTCTATGTTCGTCAGACACAAGCAAGGTAAGCCTAGGGTTTTGGTGAGATGCTAAAAAACTAGTCCTATGGGTACATGCTTTCTAAGGATTTTGAACTAGTCTAAGGCTAAAAAATATTTTTTAAAAAAAAATTCTAAAAATAGGAAAGTTTTGAAAATGATACATGTTTAACCTATAATTTGAGAATAATCATTTTGAAAACATTTTTGAAATTTGAAACTCCTAGTCTATTAGG
Organism: Zingiber officinale; assembly: GCF_018446385.1. NCBI lineage: Eukaryota > Viridiplantae > Streptophyta > Magnoliopsida > Zingiberales > Zingiberaceae > Zingiber > Zingiber officinale. The sequence continues at coordinate 108,626,321 of NC_055987.1, read as the reverse complement.
CACATTCCTAGTTTTCTACGCAAATTGCTAAATTCACTTTCAGGGAGTGGTTTGGTGAATATGTCAGCTAAGTTTGACTTGGACTCAATGTATTTGAGCTCAATGTCACCCTTAGTAACATGATCCCTGATAAAGTGGTGCCGGATTTCAATGTGTTTGGTTCTTGAATGATGCACTGGATTTTTTGTTAAATTGATTGAGCTAATATTGTCAATTAAAACTTTTACATTTGTGATTTTTAAGTTGAAATCTTTTAAGGTATGCATCATCCATAATAATTGGGCAACACATTCTCCTATGGCTATGTATTCTGACTCAGTTGTAGATAGTGCAACACAGTGTTGCTTTCTACTAAACCAGCTGACAAGTGATGGACCTAGTAGTTGGCATCCACCACTTGTGCTTTTGCGATCTAATTTGCATCCAGCATAATCTGATTCAGAATATCCTATTAATTCAAAGTTATTGGTCCTAGGATACCAAATTCCTACATTTGTTGTTCCTTTAAGATATCTAAAAATTCTTTTGACTTGAGTCAAATGGGATTCTTTAGCATAGGTTTGGTATCTAGCACACATACTAACTGCAAATAAGATATCAGGTCGGCTTGTAGTTAAGTAAAGTAGACTACCTATTGCACTTCTATAATACTTAGATCCACTGGTTTTCCATTTAGGTCATTGTCTAAGATTGTGTTTACTGCCATAGGTGTTTTTGTTTCTTTTGTATTTTCCATTCTGAATTTTTTAAGTAATTCTTTAGTGTATTTATGTTGATAAATGTAATTTCCTTCATTTGTTTGTTTAATTTGTAAACCTAGAAAATAGGTCAATTTTCCTACTAAGCTCATTTCAAATTCTTGTTCCATTAGGTTGATAAATTCCTCTAAAAAGTCTGAGTTAGTTGAACCAGATATTATATCATCTACATATATTTGTGCTATAAATATGTCATTATTTAGTAATTTAACAAACAAGGTTGGGTCAATTTGACCTTGGTTGAATCCTTTGGATGTTAAGTAAGATGTTAGTCTTTCATACCATGCCCTGGGTGCTTGTTTAAGTCCATATAATGCTTTCTTTAACTTAAAGACATAATCAGGGTGTTCTAGATCTTCAAACCCAGGAGGCTGACCTACATAAACTTCTTCTTTTATCAGTCCATTGAGAAAAGCTGACTTAACATCCATTTGATACAGTTTGAATCCCTTATGGGCTGCATAACTTAGTAACATTCTAATGGATTCTAATCTAGCTACTGGGGCATAGGTTTTATCATAGTCAAGTCCTTCAACTTGACTGAACCCTTTGGCAACTAGCCTAGCCTTATTCCTAGTAATTTCTCTAGTTTCACTTAATTTGTTTCTGAATACCCATTTTGTTTCTATTATTTTCTTATCTTTAGGTGGTGGTACTAGATCCCAAACTTCATTACGCTCAAATTGAGCTAGTTCCTCTTGCATAGCGATGATCCAATCTGGATCAAGTAGGGATTCAGCTACAGTTTTGGGTTCAATTTTTGAAATCAGGAAAATTTGACTTAGGTTCCTAAAGAAATGATCTGGTCTGAACCCTTAGGTCTGGATCACCAATTATTTGATCAGTTGGATGGTTAGGGTTGATTCTTATATTTCTAGGTGGTTGATTTACTTGAGTGTGTTCATCTTCTTCATGATCTAGGGATTGATTGGTTTCTTCAGGATTATTATTTTCAATAGGTTGAAGTTGAGTTTGTCCTTGGGTTTCTTCAAATTTTACATTTGTGGTTTCCTCGATTTTTAACGTAATTTTATTATATATTCTGTAACCCCTACTGTTTAGAGAATATCCTACAAAAATTCCATTTTCTACTTTAGAGGTAAATTTTCCTAAGTGTTCCCTAGTATTTAAGATGTAGGTTGGACACCCAAATACTTTAAAATATTTTATGTTGGGTTGTTTGTTATAAAATATTTCAAAGAAGGTTTTATTATGTCTTTTATTTAATGTTGTTCTATTTTGCACATAGCAGGCTGCTTCTGCCCAAAAATATTTAGGTAAGTTATATTCATTTAACATAGTTCTAGAGGCTTCCAGTAAGGTTCTATTTTTTCTTTCGACAATTCCATTTTGTTGGGGGGTTTTAGGACACGAAAATTCGTGATGGTAACCATTCTCAAGACAGAACTTGTTAAAATTATGATTTTTAAATTCTCCCCCGTTGTCACTCCTAATTCTTTTAATTTTAAGATCTTTTTCGTTTTCAATTTGTTTGCAAAAGTTTGTAAAGATTTCAAAAGTTTCGTCTTTATGTTTTAAGAATTTTACCCAAGTAAACCTAGAATAATCATCTATTATTACTTAACAATATAAGTTTCCATTTATGGATTTGACTCCATGGGAGTCAAAAAGGTCTAAATGTAGAAGTTCTAATATTGAGTCGGTTTGTGGTTGATTTGTTGGTTTGTGAGTGGATTTTGTTTGTTTACCTTGTTGACAAGCATTACATATGGTTGAATCTAGGTTAGGTAATTTTGGTAAGCCTCTCACTAGTCCATTTAATTTGCTTATATTTCTAAAGTTGGTGTGAGACATTCTCCTATACCATAACCAAGTTTCTTCTTTTTGTGTTAAATAACACTTAATTGAAGAGGTGGTTAAGTTGATAGCATAGATGTTGTCTTTTCTAAAACCTTTTAGGCTTATAGTAGGGTTATCCAGATGTTTGATTAAACACTCTGTGGATAGAAATTTAACCTTATACCTAGTATCACACAATTGACTTATACTCAGGAGATTGTATTTAAAATTCTCGACAAGTAGAACATTTGTAATTATGAAATCTATTTTTAATTCAATATTACCTATCCCAATTACCTTGAGTTTGTCGTTGTTTTCAAAGGCAACTGGTCCTAAGCTTTTGTAAGTGAGTTGAGTGAACTTGGTGTGATCTCCAGTCATGTGTTTGGAGCAACCACTGTCCAAAATCAACTTGATTTCCTACAATGAGAAGGAATTAAGGTTAGTCTCTTAAGATTATTAATTTTTTAAATTTAATTTAATTTTAAAATAATTTTTAAAGTTAATTTAATTATTAAAATAGTTTTTAAAGTTAAAATAATTTTTAAAGTTAATTTAATTTTAAAATAATTTTTAAAGTTAAAATAATTTTTAAAAAAGTTAAAATAATTTTTAAAATTAAAATATTTTTTTAAAAAAAAAATTTAAAGTTAATTTAATTTTAAAATAATTTTTAAAGTTAAAATAATTTTTTTTTTTAAAAGTTAAAATAAATTTTAAAGTTAATTTAATTTTAAAATAATTTTTAAAGTTAAAATAATTTTTTAAAAAGTTAAAATAATTTTTAAAGTTAAAATAATTTTTTTAAAAGTTAAAATAATTTTTAAAGTTAATTTAATTTTTTAAAGTAATTTTTTAAGTTAATTTAATTTTTTTAAGTAATTTTTAAAGTTAAAATAATTTTTTAAAGTTAATTTAATTTTTTAAAGTAATTTTTTAAAGTTAAAATAATTTTTAAAGTTAATTTAATTTTTTAAAGTAATTTTTAAAGTTAAAATAATTTTTAAAATAATTTTTTTAAGTTAATTTAATTTTTTTTAAAGTAATTTTTAAAGTTAAAATAATTTTTAAAATAATTTTTAAAGTTAATTTAATTTTTTAAAGTAATTTTTAAAGTTAAAATAATTTTTAAAGTTAATTTAATTTTAAAATAATTTTAACTTAACTTGAAGTTTGAAATTTAATTTTAATTTGAATTTTGAAATTTAATTTTAATTAATTTTAATTTGATAATTAATTAATCTAATTCTTATTCATCTCACCCGATCTAGATTATCAATCAGGGTATCCTATAATTTTGTGAGATGAATTAGATTTAATTATAGAGTTTGGTTTAACTTGTGTTAGATTCAGGTTTATCTTTGGTCTCAACAAATAAGCATTCTTCGGATAAACTTCTAAGCTTGGTGAGTCACTTGGACGTCATTAAAAGTAACCAACCTTTCAAAATTTTCTGAATAGTCCTATCCACGGAGCTTAGTACTAAACCTTGGTCTAACTAGTTAGGATCTGTTTAAGGGTAGCTTCGGTCAGTTCCACTTGGCCAAATGCACCAGATCGAAGTCATATCTTTCTAGACATGCGATGCCCAAGCTTTCCTAACGTACTATTATCCAAAAACTTCACCAGTACCGTGACTCAAGTTAAACTGGGTCCCTTTTTAACTAATCCTAATTACCCTGCCGGGTTAGTTTATTTGGGTTACCCTGTCGGGTAAGTTAGTTTTGAAGGTGCCAACTATTCTGGAGTCTCCCCCTGAATTATTGGCCCTTTATTTAAATTTAAGTTTTAGGTTTGTGTCTATTTCTTTTATAGTTATAATTAACTTGGTGATAATTTATATTTTGTTGAGTAAAATATTTAAACTTTGAATTTTTTTAATTTAGGTTTATATTTTGGTTTTTGATTTGGTCTATTCGAGTTTATATAATATATTTTTTCTTTGGGTATATAATATTGATTAAGTCCTGCTTGCGTGGTCAAACACGCTTTCGGAACCCAAGCTTGATTAGCTGATTTGTATTGAGTTATTAATGATTTAAAAGTTTTATTTGAGTTTGTCTTGTATCCGAGTCCGGTTTTATTATAGCACGCCTTTTGATTATTCAGGATTAAGTCTAGATTTTTTAATCTTGTAGTGAATTTTTCTAGTATTTCTTTTAACTTATTAATTTCTGATTTTAATGATGAATTCTCTTCAAGTGTTAGATCTTGAGTTGAATTTGAATTTTTGATTTGTTCCTTGAGGTCTTGATTTTCCTCAAGGAGTGATTTGTTTTGATTTTCTATTTTAACTAATTTACTATTTAAGCAGGAAATAATTTTTAAAAAAAAATTGTTTAAATTAAAATATACCTTATCCGGGCCTTCGGAAACGAGTACGGACTCGTGGCTCGATTCGGGTTCGGACCCGTCTTCCGATTCATCTCCCGATTCGTCTTCCGTTTCAGCTTCGTGGGCCATCAGCGCGAGGTGGCTCTGGTATTTCTTCTCTTCTACCTCCGATTCGTCCGAGGAGTCATCCCATGTTGCTTTGAGGGCCTTCTTTTTGGTCGGCTTCGGTTTGTCGAACTTCAGTCTTGGGCATTCGCTCTTGTAGTGCCCCTTTTTATTGCATCTGAAGCATGTCACGTTCTTTTGTTCTGCGGGAGAACTAATCTTTTGAAGGTCCTTCTTGCTGAAGCTCCTTTTTCTCCTGGTGAACATTTTTCTTACCAAGTTCACCAGGTATTCTTCGTCTTCGGAATCTTGATCAGAATCTTCTTCAGATTCAGACTTGCTCTTCTTTTCTTTGGATGAGCATGCAAATAAAGCAACACCTTTCTCGGCTCCAGCATTAGTTTGTTCATGCAGTTATAATTCACAAAAAAGCTCGTCTAACTTTAATTTAGATAAATTTTTTGAAATTTTGTAGGCATCTACGATTGATGCCCACAAACTATTACGTGGAAAAGCATTTAGTGCGTACCTGATTAAATCTCTGTTTTCCATCTGGTGACCTATCGCGTGGAGTCCGTTGAGGATGTCCTTGATCCTCGCGTGCAGTTGACTTGCCGTTTCCCCTTCCTGCATTTTTATATTAAATATTTTATTTAAAAGTAAATCTCTTTTTGTTACCTTTGCGTCGCTCGTTTCTTCGTGCAGCTTAATCAATTTGTCCCATAATTCTTTAGCATTCTGATGCGGTCCGACCCGGTTCAGCTCTTCTCGTGTTAGGCCGCAGTGTAGCATGTTGATTGCTTTGTTTTCCGTCGACGCCTTTTTCCTCATGTCCGGAGTCCACTGTTCTGTGTCTAGTGGATTTCCGGAGTTGTCGGCTGGAGCTCGGTAGGCCTTTATAATGCTGAACCATTGATCGTAATCCGTCTTTAGGTACACCTCCATTCTTTTCTTCCAGTACGAGAAGTCATCCCCGTTGAATAGGGGAGGACGTACTGTGCTGAAGCCTTTTAGTTGAGACATCCTGTACACAAGTAAACAACGAGAAAAAAATATCCCAAGACTTGGTCTTGGATTAGTAATGCGGGAAAAAAATAATAGATGTATCTAAATTGGTGTTGCACCAGTTTAGACTTAATTGCAACAAAAAAATTTCCAAATCAGGTAATAATACCAGATTGAAATTAAGCATAAAAAAATGAAAAAATAAAGGTTAATTTTTCACCCCCTGTCTGATTGATGGTTGCACCAAATCAGAGCGGTACCTGCTCTGATACCACTTGTTGGATCGTGAAACGTCGATAGAGGGGGGTGAATATCGATTCGAAAAATAGTGTTGAAAAGAGTTAAGTGCAGCGGAATTTAAAAACAATAGACACAGTAATTTTTTACTTCGTTCGGAGCCTGTGACGACTCCTACTCAAAGGCCCGTACTCCGTGAGTACTTTCGTTGGGCAATTCACTAGCAATTCAAAATAATGATTACAAAGATAGTACAAGAAATGCTAATGAAAATTAAAACAAAGCTATACCAACAGAAAGAAAACCACAAGAACAAGGGCGCGTTGTCGGAGCTTCGTTAGCGTCGTTGGAGCGCAGAGCAGCAGAGCAAGCAGTCTAAGAGTTCTGAGATAATACTGAAGCTCCACCCCTGGGGTTTCTTTTATATGCTGCTCCGGGCGCCTGGATCCCTTTCGGGCGCCCTGGTGCGACGTGGCAGGTCTAATCAGTGAACTCCACGTGACGACGACTCGGTTTGGATAAAATTCACCTCCGGGCGCCCGGATCCCTTCCGGGCGCCCGGACCCCTCTTCTCCAGAAACTCCTTCTCCTACAAGAAAAGGTTAGTCCGAGGTAAATATACCCTGCAACACAGATTGTTAGCACAGTTTTATAGATAAGCAAATTAAGTATGAATTAGCAAAAAAGAGTATGACTTAGATTCCGTCTTTCCGAGACCGGAATCCAATCACGATCTCAACTTAGATATCCGAAATGGATCTAAGCCGGATTGACGCCTAATGTTCCCTTTCCGGGAACGCGTCCTCGCAGTCACTCCCCTCCAGTGACTTACCTCACTTACCTACCAGACGTCCGGTCAGCCCGTCGACCCGTCTGGACTTCGTGCCAGCTATCCGGTCAGCCCGTCGACCTAGCTGGACTTCGTGCCTAAGCGTCCGGTCAGCCCGTCGACCCGCTTGGACTTCGTGCCAACTATCCGGTCAGCCCATCGACCTAGCTGGGCTTCGTGCCAGACATCCGGTCAGCCCGTCGACCTATCTGGACTTCTCCTGCACACTCGATCAAAGTGTCAGACAACAACAAACTAACTTAACCTGATTTGTCATTCATCAAAACCTAGGTTAAATCGTTAGTGCTAACCGCACCAACATATGCGACAGCGCAGATGGCTCGAGCTGGTCAAAGAGTATGACATAGACATCCTCTACGACCCAAGAAAGGCTAATAAGGTGGCAGATACACTTAGCAGGAAGTCCAGTGCCACCTTACTATCCCTAACAGCCATGTCACCGCCCCTACAAAAGGAGATTGCAGGTTGCGGTCTCGAATTAATAGTTGGGCAACTCTCTACTATGACATTATCATCTACCCTACTTGGTGACATCCAGACGGCTCAGGGACAGGACCCTGAAATTCAGAAAATCAAGCAAGGGTTAGCAGAATCAGAAAGTGGAGAGTTCAGAGTATCTAATAGTGGGGTATTATATTTTGGTGATAGACTATGTGTTCCGGATCAGGAGGAACTACGGAGGAAAATCCTAGACAAGGCGCACAGGACTCCTTATGCGATGCATCCTGGCATCACCAAGATGTACCAAGACCTAAAGAGACATTTTTGGTGGCCTGGGATGAAAAGAGACATCGCTAGATACGTCAGTACCTGTCTGACCTGTCAGAGGGTCAAGGCAGAACACCAGAGGCCAGGAGGAGTTCTGCAGCCTATTCAGATCCCAGAATGGAAGTGGGAGGATATTTCATGGATTTCATAGTGGGACTACCCAGAACCACTAATGGTTTTGATGTCATCTGGGTAATAGTCGACAGATTGACTAAATCATCCCATTTCTTAGCTATTAGGATATCCTACTCCATGGAGCAGCTAGTTCAGTTATATCTCAAGGAGGTTGTCAGACTGCTTGGAGTTCCACGGACCATATTTCATTCAGAGACAGTAGATTCACGTCACACTTCTGGGAGTGTGTACAGTCAGCATTGGGCACCAAATTAAAGTTTAGCACAGCCTTCCATCCTCAGACAGATGGTCAGACGGAGTGAGTAAATCAGGTACTCGAAGATATGCTCCGAGCGTGTGCCCTAGACTTCAAGGGAAGTTGGTGCAAATATCTGTGCTTAGCAGAATTTGCATACAACAATAGCTATCAGGTCACTATCGGCATGGCACCCTACGAGGCTCTCTACAGGCGGAGGTGTAGATCTCCAATCTGCTGGTATGAAAGTGGTGAACAGAAAGAACTAGGACTTCAGACACATCTAGTAGCAGATACCACAGCAGTTATACAACAGATCCGCCAGAGGATAGAGACAGCTCAGAGCCGCCAGAAAAGCTATGCTGATACACGGCGTCGACCCTTAGAGTTTTCAGTTGGGGATACAGTATTCCTCCGAGTGGCTCCCATGAAGGGAGTAATGCGTTTTGGGAAGAAGGGCAAATTAAGTCCCAGATATGTGGGACCTGTTAGGATGTATACTAAAAGTCTAGCTTTTGGTATAAACATTTATCTAGAAATAAGAATCACATTGGTCAAATGTCTACATTTTGTAATTGTTCAATTAATTTATATTGTACATAACATGGTGTGTGGTGTCACACACAGAAGATCATGTTATCGGTTCCTTATAAATTATAAACAGTAGCTCACGACCAAGATGGAAAGGAACAAACCATTAGAAGGGCGTAGTGTAATTAGGTATTAGTTTATCTTAACTATATAATTACACTAGTACACTTAGAGTGTATTGAGTAGGACCATTTGAGGTCGTTTCTTTTATACTGACTTTATAAAGGAACAAAGACCTCAGTTATTATGGAAGTGTGTGCTCTTAATCCTAATATAATAACAAGCACATATATTTGATATTTATTTCTTTAATTTATCAATGGGTGAGATTTAGTTCGATAAATCAATAAGCCCGATAAGTTGGGAAATGATATCACTTATAGTGTGTGTTGTTGATTATAGAAGGAAACTGTGTCCTAGAGATCTAGGTTGAGAATGTCCCCAAGAGGAGCTCATAAGGATTGTCATGTTAAACCCTGCAGGTAGACTTAGTCCGACATGACGATGAAGTTGAGTGGTACTACTCTTGGAGCTAGATATTAATTAAGTGAGTTGTCAGTAACTTACTTAATTAGTGGACATTTGTTATCTTAAACACAGGGAGACTAACACACTCATAATAAGAAGGAGCCCAAAATGTAATTTGGGATTGGTGCGGTAGTTCAATAATAGTTCTCTAGTGGAATGAATTATTATTGATAAAATTAAGTTGTGTGTTCGGGGCGAACACGGGATGCTTAATTTTATCGGGAGACCAAAACCAATTCCTCCTCTCAGTCTCTATCGTAGCCTCTTAATTATAGAGTACTATACCCACCTTCTTACCCATCCCATAGGGGCCAGCCAAGCTAGCTCGGAGACCAAGCTAGGGCCGGCCAAAGTTTGGTTCATGGGTGCTTTAAGGTGGCCGACCCTAGCTTGCGTTCAAGCTTGGTGTGGCCGGCCCAAATTTAAAGGATTTTTATTTTTAAAATTTTTCTTATGTGGATAACATGATTTAAAAGAGAGTTTAAAAATTTAAATCTTTCCTTTTATAAGATTCTACAAAAGATTAAGAGAAAAGCTAAATCTCTTTCCTTATTTGTAGATTAAAAGGTTGATTTTAATTTTGGTAAAAACTTTCCTATTAATCATGTTTATTATTTAAAAGAAAGTTTAAAAATTAAAAATTCTCTTTTATTAGTTTCTACAAAAGATTAAGAAAAGATTTAATATCTTTCCTTATTTGTAGATTAAAAGAGATTTTAATTTTTAGAAATAACTTTCTTTTTATCCACATGTTAAAAGAAAGATTTTAATTAATAAAATTTCCTTTTTATTAACCAATCATGAACGGAAAAATTATTGGAGAAATTTTTTATAAATTTCCGGAACCAAATAAGGAAGTTTTAATTTGTGTTTAAAATTTTATTTGCTTGGAAATTTTATAGTGTGGCCGGCCATTGTAAATTGAAAAGAAAAATTGTTTTTTAATTAAATAAATTTTCTTTTTCAATGGCAAAAGAATTAAGGAAGTTTTTATTAAATTTTCCTTATTTGCCAAGACCAAGGATTATAAAAGAGGGGGTAGAGAAGGCTTCATAGTGAAGAACTCTATTCTATTTTCTCCCTCTTTTTCTTCCTTGGTGTGGTCGGCCATCCTCTCCTCCTCTCTTCTCTTTGATGGCCGAACCTCATCCTTCTTGTGGAGATTCATATGGTGGCCGGATCAAGTTTGGAGAAGAAGAAGAAGAAGGAGAGAAAGAAAGCTTTGTTTCTAGCATCCCTTGGAGCATGATGGTGGTGGCCGAACCTCTTCATCCTAAGAGAAGTTTTGATGGCCGAAACTTGTAAGGAAGAAGAAGGTGCTTGGTGGTTCTCATCTCGGAAGATCGTTGCCCACACAACGTCCGAGGTTAGAAGAGGGATACGGTAGAAGATCAAGAGGTCTTTCTAAAAGGTATAACTAGTATTTTTCCTTTCCGCATCATACTAATTATTTTTGGAAATAATACCAAATACAAGAGGCATGCGATTCTAGTATTTCGAATTTGTTTTCGATGTTGTGTTCTTTTATTTTTTTTCTTTTCCTTGTGATTTGATTGTTCTTTTCAGTTGACCTAAAGTTATTTAAGGAAATTAAATATTAACTTTCCTTAAAAGGCTTTGTCTAGTCGGTGGTGGTTGTTCTCATATCCAAGAAGGTCATGTGCCTCGCCACGTCAGTACTGGGAGCCAATTTTGGAAACTAATATTTAATGAAATTAATAACCTAGGTGATTTGGATCGAACGTGTTAAGTTCCGCAGGAGATCCGAGTCTAAACCTAAAAGAACAAATAGATTAAACTTTGGATCAAATGTGTTAAGTTCCGCAGGCGATCCAAGTTTAATTTAAAAGAACACATGGTAGCTAGGAAAAGGTTCAGATCTTTGTACAAAATTTTTGTACAGTGGAACCATTAGGTTTTCCGAGTAGCAACCAACAATTGGTATCAGAGCTAGGGTTTTACCTCTGTGTATTTGGTATTAGTTTAATTATGCACATGTCATACATAATTTAGGCAGGTTAATAGTAGGATGTGCTAACTTTGTGGATGCAGGATCCAACTATTATGGCTTATAGTTATTATGTGTGTGATTGGACCCTTGGACATGTCAAGGGCATTTTATTGTGTGTGCATAATTGTATTATAAAATACAGCAGGAGCTGTATTTAGTTTTATTAGGATTTTATTTTTTGATCTAGTTACATGTACATTCCTTTTATGGAATATAGGATCGATGGATGTAAATTTTATTTTATGTTCGATCTAGTTTACATGTATATTCCTTCGAGGAATATAGGATCGAAAAATGTAAAATTCTATTTATGTCGCGGATCGAATCTTGCAAGGCGTGGAACCTTTTGAGGATCAGAGGCGCAGCGGAACAAGGAGCAAGATGGATGCGACAACTAGACCCGGTGGTGGTGGCCAAAGATGACAGCAGCTAGGGTTGGCGACACACGGAGGACAGCAATAGATAAAAGCCATAATAGTTGAAAATTAGTTTTTCTATTTATTGCTTTTTATGCTGTGTTGTGTGTGCTTGTTAGTATGCATGCTAAGTAGGCTAGCATAGTCAAAATTCCTCACTTTAAATAACTAAGTGGGAGAGGGATTTATTTTTAAATAAATTCCACGGTCTCCATTACTGGTTTATAAGTGATGCAACAAGCTTGCGCGTTGGCTCTGAGTGCCTTCCTCCATATCGGATGAGCTTGTTTGCGGATCACTAGCTTAAACTTCCATTTTGGATGACTATAGGAAGTTAATTAAGAACGTGTGATCTTCCCCATCGGAAGGGACACAATCTTATTAACGGACTTAGTGTCAAGTAATGGTATACACTTAGGCACATCTAATAGTATCCTTCACATCGGAGTCACTGCTATTATTTGTGTGACCGAAGAAAATCAACTATTGATTTGTCAAATAAATAAGTTGACAAGATAATAAAATTAAAAACCCCTCTTACAAATGTTTGATTTTGTATACGTCCACACAGCCGTGGCATACAAAATTCACGGTGTTTGAGGTAATTTTATTTGTCATAAAGATTTATTGACAAGATAATTAATGGGTAAACTCCTCCTCTTACAAATGTTTAATTTTGTATATGTCCACACTATCGTGGCATGCAAAATTCACGGTGTTTGAGGTGTTAGTGAAATTAAATAATATTGTTTGAGGAATCAATGTTATTTTAAATTCAAAAGTTTTGACCAAATATTTGATCAAAGAAAGATCAACTATTAATTTTATTCGTCATAAAGTAAAGTTGACGAGATAATAAAATTAATGGATAAAATCTCTTCTTTGATTTTGTATACGTCCACACTATCGTGGCATACAAAATTCATGGGGATTTTAAGGAATTGATCTTGACCAAATATTTTTGTGATTCTTAGGATTTAAAATGTTTGTCAATTCCCTAGTTGTTATACTATAGAAAAGACTTAGTAGTCCCGATTGTAAAAATTAGAAATAGGACTTGGACATTAAGGGAGTCTGTCTTTTTAGAACTAAAGAACAATATAGGCATATTTAATTCATTAGTTGAAACATATTTAGTGGTGTTAACTACCAGAACCTGGAGTGTAGATACAGATGTCATTAATCATGTCCGCAATTCATTGCAGGGTTCCAGGAAACCCGACAACTAAATGAAAATAAAAACACCGTCCACATGAGCACTGCTGTAAAAGTGGCAGCTGTTGCAGTGAGAGATGTTTATCCTTTAATAGGAATAAAATATGGATTATTAGAAATTGTCTTTACGTACTAAGTTTAGAAAGAACCTGATTTCAGTTTCTAAACTATTATAGAATAGATATTGTGTCTATTTTGATAACAAGGCTGTTATCAAGAAAAATAGAGAAGTTATCTATTCTGGTATGTTGATTGACAATTTATAATCCAATAACTCCCACGATGCAATAAATGAAAATTATAACACATCTTCTAACTTTAAGAGAAAGCAACCTTCGGAAATGAACCAATTATATCTTTGGCATCTAAGGCTAGGTTATATTAACTTGAGTAGGATTCATTGATAGCTGATGAACTTTTGGGTTCATTGGTAGTGGAAATCTTTCCAACCTGCGAGTCTTACTTGGAAGGAAAAATAACCAAGAAGCTTTTAAGTCTAAGGGGTATGGAGCCAAAGATATGTTGGAATTGTTTCATTCTGATTTGTGTGATCCTATGACTATCCAGACAAGAGGTAGTATCGAATATTTCATCTATTTTATAGACAACTATTCAAGATACAAATACATTTACTTAATGTGCCGCAAGACAAAGTGCTTTAATTAGTTCAAAGAGTACAAGGCTGATGCGGAGAAACGTCAAAGTAAAAGTATCAAGACACTACGGTGAGATCGTAGTGGCAAGTACCTCTTGGGAGAATTTAGGAGTCACTTATCAAAAGTAGGGATTCAATCCCAACTAACTACACCTGGTACACCCCTACAGAATGGTGTAGAAAAAGGAAGGTATAGGACTCTTATGGAAATAAGTAGATTGATGATGAGTTATTTGGAAAATTACCAAATTCATTTTAAGGATATACTCTAGAAACGGAAGTGAACACAGTACCTTCCAAAGTCATAACTCTCTACTCATATAGAATTGCTAAATAGGCATAAGCCTATTTTGAAGCATATTCGGATTCGGGTAGTCCAGCATATATGCTGAAGAGAGACAATGATAAGTTGGACAGGAATTCACTTGTTTGTAAGTTATCCTAGAGAAATGAAAGTAGGTTTATAGTCTTAAAAATCAGAAGGTCATTGTTAGCATCAATGATCGATTTTTAGAAAGGGACTATGTAATAAACCACAAGCCCATAAGTAAATTTGTTCTTAAAGAAATTATAAAGGACATGTCTAATCCAGTACCAACTGTACAAGATGAAATATCACAAGAAACTACAACACGTATCACAATTGATACACAATTATAGACAGTACATCATCATAGTGGGAGGGTTGTCAAACAACCAAAAGGATTCATGTTTTGGGAGAGTTTTTGGACTTGATCCCAAATGAACATGAGTCTGATCCCGGAAATATGATGAAACACTCCAAAATAAAGATGCAGCATCTTGGCAAAGAGCAATGAATACAGAATTAGAATATATGTATTCTAATCAAATCTGGAAGCTTGTAAAACCACCAGATGGTGTAAAAGCCATTGGGTGAAAATATGTCTACAATAGGAAAAGATGGATAGACAGGAAGGTGGAAACTTTCAATGCAAGGCTTGATGAAAAAGGAAACTTTTTCACTGGTAGTCATGCTTAAGTCTATCCGGATTCTTTTATCTATTTAGCAAGTGGATGTCAAGACAGCATTCCTTAATGGAAGTCTTGAAAAAAGCATCCATACAAAGCAACCAGAAGGGTTCATTGCAAAGGGCAAAGAGCATTTTGTGTGCAAGCTCAATCAGTCTATGGACTGAGGCAAAGCTTCAAGGTCTTGGAACATTCGGTTTATCAAAGGAATCCAGACCTATGGATTTATTTAGTAACCGGATAAGTCTTGTGTATACAAAAGGTGTGATGGAAACGTGGTGATATTTCTTGTACTATACGTAGATAACATTTTTGGTAGTTGGAAACAATATCAAAATGTTGTCAGAAGTAAGGGTATGGTTGACCAAACAATTCAATATGAAGGACTTGGGAAAATGAATATATTCTTGGGATCAAAGTAATAAGGGGTCGCAAGAAAAGAATATTTTAATTATCCCAAGCTTCATATATCGAAAAAAAATCCTTGCTCATTTTAAGCATGCAAAACTCCAAGAAAGGTTTCTTACCTTTTTAGCATGGAGTAACTTTATCTAAAGAAATGTCTCCGTAGACATCAAAGGAGATAAAGGACATGAAGGCAGTTCCTTATGCTTCGACTGTGGGAAGCCTAATGTATGCAATGCTGTGTACGAGACTGGATATCTATTTTGTCGTGGGCATAGTTAGTAGATATCAAAGCAACTCTGGAAAAGGACATTAATCTGCGGTAAAGCATATATTGAAGTACCTTAGAGGCACTAGAGATTATATGCTAGCTTATAAGGCAGCTAATTTGTTCCCTGTGGATTGCATGGATTTTAACATCCAATCGGAAAGGGACAATAGTAAGTCAACCTCGGGGTTTTGTGTTTACTTTAGGAGGTAAAGTCATAACTATGGAAGAGTGATAATCATAGGTGTTTTTCTGGACTCTACCATAGAAGTTTAGTATATGGCAAGCCTCTGAGGCAGCCATAAAAGCTGAATGACTCAATAACCTCAAGATAGACTTAGATATGATTTCTGGTTTGTCCAAAGATTATTACAATTTATTGTAATGATATTGGTGCAGTAACAAACTCGAAGAAACCATAAGTCTATAAGGCAGGTAAACACAATAGAGCGCAAGTACCACCCAATATGAGAAATCGTATAAACGAGGAGAAGTTGTTGCTGCCTAGATTACAGTAGATGATGACCTATAGATCTTTTCACTAAGGCCTTTAAGGCAAGAGCTTTTAACGAGCATGTTGAAGAGTTGGGAATCAGATGTATGGCAGCAGATATAGCAGCTTAGTCTTTTAGTATAAGTGGGAGATTGTTAGGATGTATACTAAAAGTCTAGCTTTTGGTATAAACATTTATCTAGAAATAAGAATCACATTGGTCAAATGTCTACATTTTGTAATTGTTCAATTAATTTATATTGTAGATAACATGGTGTGTGGTGTCACACACAGAAGATCATGTTATCGGTTCCTTATAAATTATAAACAGTAGCTCACGACCAAGATGGAAAGGAACAAACCATTGGAAGGTCGTAGTGTAATTAGATATTAGTTTATCTTAACTATATAATTACACTAGTACACTTAGAGTGTATTGAGTAGGACCATTTGAGGTCGTTTCTTTTATACTGACTTTATAAAGGAACAAAGACCTCAGTTATTATGGAAGTGTGTGCTCTTAATCCTAATATAATAACAAGCACATATATTTGATATTTATTTCTTTAATTTATCAATGGGTGAGATTTAGTTCGATAAATCAATAAGCCCGATAAGTTGGGAAATGATATCACTTATGGTGTGTGTTGTTGATTATAGAAGGAAACTATGTCCTAGTGATCTAAGTTGAGAATGTCCCCAAGAGGAGCTCATAAGGATTGTCATGTTAAACCCTGCAGGTAGACTTAGTCCGACATGACGATGAAGTTGAGTGGTACTACTCTTGGAGCTAGATATTAATTAAGTGAGTTGTCAGTAACTTACTTAATTAGTGGATATTTGTTATCTTGAACACAGGGAGACTAACACACTCATAATAAGAAGGAGCCCAAAATGTAATTTGGGATTGGTGCGGTAGTTCAATAATAATTCTCTAGTAGAATAAATTATTATTGATAAAATTAAGTTGTGTGTTCGGGGCGAACATGGGATGCTTAATTTTATCGGGAGACCAAAACCAATTCCTCCTCTCGGTCCCTATCGTAGCATCTTAATTATAGAGTAATATACCCACCTATACCCACCTTCTTACCCATCCCATAGGGGTCGGCCAAGCTAGCTCGGAGACCAAGCTAGGGCCGGCCAAAGTTTGGTTCATGGGTGCTTCAAGGTGGCCGGCCCTAGCTTGGGTTCAAGCTTGGTGTGGCCGGCCCAAATTTAAAGGATTTTTATTTTTTAAATTTTTCTTATGTGGATAACATGATTTAAAAGAGAGTTTAAAATTTTAAATCTTTCCTTTTATAAGATTCTACAAAATATTACGAGAAGAGCTAAATCTCTTTCCTTATTTGTAGATTAAAAGGTTGATTTTAATTTTGGTAAAAACTTTCCTATTAATCATGTTTATTATTTAAAAGAAAGTTTAAAAATTAAAAATTCTCTTTTATTAGTTTCTACAAAAGATTAAGAAAAGATTTAATATCTTTCCTTATTTGTAGATTAAAAGAGATTTTAATTTTTAGAAATAACTTTCTTTTTATCCACATGTTAAAAGAAAGATTTTAATTTATAAAATTTCCTTTTTATTAACCAATCATGAAGGGAAAAATTATTGGAGAAATTTTTTATAAATTTCCGGAAGCAAATAAGGAAGTTTTAATTTGTGTTTAAAATTTTATTTGCTTGGAAATTTTATGGTGTGGCCGGCCATTTTAAATTGAAAAGAATAATTGTTTTTTAATTAAATAAATTTTCTTTTTCAATGGCAAAAGAATTAAGGAAGTTTTTATTAAATTTTCCTTATTTGCCAAGACCAAGGATTATAAAAGAGGGGGTAGAGAAGGCTTCATAGTGAAAAACTCTATTCTATTTTCTCCCTCTTTTTCTTCCTTGGTGTGGTCGGCCATCCTCTCCTCCTCTCTTCTCTTTGATGGCCGAACCTCATCCTTCTTGTGGAGATTCATATGGTGGCCGGATCAAGTTTGGAGAAGAAGAAGAAGAAGGAGAGAAAGAAAGCTTTGTTTCTAGCATCCCTTGGAGCATGATGGTGGTGGCCGAACCTCTTCATCCTAAGAGAAGTTTTGATAGCCGAAACTTGTAAGGAAGAAGAAAGTGCTTGGTGGTTCTCATCTCGGAAGATCGTTGCCCACACAACGTCCGAGGTTAGAAGAGGAATATGGTAGAAGATCAAGAGGTCTTTCTAAAAGGTATAACTAATATTTTTCCTTTCCGCATCATACTAGTTATTTTTGGAAATAATACCAAATACAAGAGGCATGCGATTCTAGTATTTCGAATTTGTTTTCGATGTTGTGTTCTTTTGTTTTTTTTCTTTTCCTTGTGATTTGATTGTTCTTTTCGGTTGACCTAAAGTTATTTAAGGAAATTAAATATTAACTTTCCTTAAAAGGCTTTGTCTAGTCGGTGGTTGTTGTTCCCATATCCAAGAAGGTCATGTGCCTCGCCACGTCAGTACTGGGAGCCAATTTTGGAAACTAATATTTAATGAAATTAATAACCTAGGTGATTTGGATCGAACGTGTTAAGTTCCGCAGGAGATTCGAGTCTAAACCTAAAAGAACAAATAGATTAAACTTTGGATCAAACGTGTTAAGTTCCGCAGGCGATCCAAGTTTAATTTAAAAGAACACATGGTAGCTAGGAAAAGGTTCAGATCTTTGTACAAAATTTTTGTACAGTGGAACCATTAGGTTTTCTGAGTAGCAACCAACAGGACCATACCTTATCACTAGAAGAGTTGGCAAGGTAGCATATGAGCTAGAGCTACCCCAGGAGATGTCAGCTATCCATAACGTATTTCACGTCTCAATGCTGAAGAAGCATATCCCAGATGCCACCCAGGTGATTGAGCCTCAGTCGGTACAAGTTCGCGAAGACCTCAGCTATGGCAGTCGGCCTATTCAGATAGTAGACCGAGCAGTTAAGAAATTGCGGAACAAGGAGGTACCATTAGTAAAAGTCATTTGGCAAAATCACACAGCAGAAGAGGAAACTTGGGAAACAGAAGTTAGTATGAGACAGAAGTACCCAGAGTTATTCTAAGTTCGAGGATGAACTTTTTATAAGGTATGGGGGATTGTAACGCCCGAAAATTCTCAAAATAAATTTTAGAAATATTCTAGCATTTTTATGGAATTTTAGAATATTTTTATGAAATTTTTGGAGTAGCATAAGTAGCAAAATTAAATAAAAATGTAAAATAGCCTAAGCGGGAATTGAACTCGCGACTTATGGACCTGATGACTTATAGGGTGACTTTAGTAACCAAGGGGCCCTAGCAGGGGTGTGCTGAAAGAAAAGGAGAGAAATTATATTTAAGATTCAGTTGGGTCGCATTAACCACTTAATATAAATAGGGAATTTAAGTGGGGAGTTATTATTTTTGATCGGCAACTCTCTTTTTCCTCACCCTCACACGCCGCCTCTCTCTCTTCTCCCGCACCTTCTCGGCACGCCAAGCCCAAGAGACCTAGGGTTCCATCCCTAGGGTCATAGGAGCACCTCCCGGCGACGTCTCCGATACGAGGACGCTCCCCTCCGCCAGAAGGAAGCGTAGACATAAGAGGATCGCCAAAACAATCTTCTTCTCCAGAAACCTAGCGATCGGATTGAAAGAAAACTTAGCGCAGGATGTAAGTAACCCCTCACCTGCAGTATAAGTAGCTAATTGCAAGCTTTTATGTCTTTAGTTCTCTCTTATGTTCTTAGTGTAGCCATATGCAGAGTTAGAGCACACCAGGTGCTCGATAAAATGCTTAGTACAGTTATATGCTACAATAGGCGTTTTAATAGTTCAGTTAAATGTCATAGATGCATTTTAATAGTATACTTAGTCTTGCTTCAGTTGATATGGGACTACGGTCCAATGGGTGGGCTCCCATAGTCGCCTCTAGGTTCAGATAACCTAGCTCTAGGTCCAGATGACCTAGTAAAAGCAAGATAAGATAAATCAGTTTATAAACAGTATTTTACTTTTATCAGTGGCACTATACTGGACTCTCAGTTGTCCTTGGGTTGGGCTCCCACAGTCGTCCCTAGGTTTATATAACCTAGTAACCCTACTAGATTCGAGACTTACTACCTCGGGCATAGTTAGGGATGCGCGCATAGCAAGTACAGTTGTCGGGCCCATCAGCAGCATGTTTATTATTTTTTTCTATTTATGGAAATAGTTTTCAAACTTCACAAACCAGATATATGAATACAGCTTAGCTTCAGTTTAGTTTTCGTATTGTTATAACAAATAGCTTAGCTTATGTATCGATTTAGTTAGCTTGTTGATACAATGAATAGCTTTTTGTTCAGTATTTGATTAGCATGACTTAATTGTCGATATGCCATGTTTTAGCATTTTCAGCATGATCATCAGCATGTATTTCAATAGCATCTTTTAAAAGCATGATTTCATCGAATGTATGTTTTGTGAGGTAGATGGTTCTTACTAAGCTCCCAAGCTTATAGTTTCATTTTCCTTATACTGCAGATAAAGGTAAAGGGAAGATGGATTAGCGGAGGCTGGAGGGCGATGCGATAAAGATGTGTGTGAAAGGAACTTGGAATAAAGGTCCTTGGGAAATTAGCCCATCTGAAGATTTAGAATTTATGATCTTGTTACTTTTCTGCACCTTTAGGATGTTAAGTATCATGAATGATGAACGTATGCACTATATCATGCATGGACCACTAGTTGTCTTGATGTGAGTTAAATAACTAGGAATGATACAAGTAATGACATGTCTAGTAGGCTAGTAAAGCTTTTAAGTTGATACAATTGTGTTGTATGTGGATTCGTAGTGAAATGCAGCAAAAATCGCAGAAATCAGAGCTCCAATCGAACAGCCAATCGATTGGAGGGTCCCCAATCGATCGATTGGGAAGTGATCTGCCGCATACAGAAAGCTGATGAATCGATCAGCTGATCGATCGGCCATGGATCGATCAGCCGATCGATCGAGAATTTAATTTCCGCGAACAGAGAGCAGCTGAGTCGATCAGCTAATCGATTGAGAAGCCTCGATCGATCAGTCGATCGATTGAAACGCAACTTCCGCGTGCAGAGAGCTGCCGAATCGATTATCGGATCGTTTGACCAGACTGGATCGATCAGGTGATCGATTCCGAATTTACCTCCGTGCACAGTAGCACGTTGAATCGACTAGTGGATCGATCAGACCACTCCAATCGATCAGCCGATCGATTGGAAAGTCTGATTTCAGCTAGAAGGGTCTGATTTCGGCTTTTTGATCAGATAGAAAGTTTAGGTTCCCTTCTTAGCATATGTACAACTTTAGAAGTGTATTCTGAACATTGAATTCCAGATTTTATAACAAATGGTAGAATTTTAATTAGCTCAGCTTTCCGCACAAAATAGTTTAGCACAATGTAACCCCTGGCCTTACAGCCTAGTCAGTAGAAGGCGGGTTGTTACACTATCATCCAATATTTCACCAGTACCGTGGATCAAATTAAACTTAGCCCTATTTTAATCTAACCCTATTTACCTTGCCGGGTAGGTAAAGTTTGGTTACCCTGTCGGGTAGATTAAGTTCGGTTACCCAGTCGGGTAGTTTAGTTGGGGGTGCCAGCTATTCTGGATCCTCCTTCTATTTTTATTTGATTTAAGTTGAATTTTATTTTTAATTTTGAATTGAATTTCAAATTTTGAGTTTTTAATTTCGAATTTTTAATTGAATTTTTAATTTTTAAGTTAATTTTAATTTTGAATTTTTTAATTTAATTTTGAATTTTTTATTATGTTCGTTTTATTAATATCATTTTTCTTTTTGCTCCCCCTGGATCATAGCCTCGATATGGTCTATCGAGGTAGTGTATTTGATCCTTAGGGATCTAATATTGGCCAAGTCCAACTTGATTAATCAATTTGGACTTGAAGACCCATGCATGGACTGTTTTTCTATTTACTCTTTGTACAAGAGATAAATAAGCTTTATATTTTTTCTTAGGTTTAAATCCTAGATCAGTTCTATTGTAAACGGCTCTTTGTGTCCCAAGAATTAGGTCAAGATTCTTGGAACCTAAAGAAAACCGTTCTAGTGTTTCTCCAGATCCTTGACTTGAATTCTCAGGCTGGAATTCTCTTCTTCAAGTTTTTGGACTTGACTTGAATTTCCAGTCTGAACTGGTTCAGTCAAAGATTCGGAGTTAGTCACTTCTTTAAGGACTTCTACTTCCTTTAGAAGTGACTTGACTCTTAGGTTTGATTTAGCTAATTTTCGTAACAAATAATTAACTAAATTATTGAGTCGAGAGATACTTACAGAGGGATCGGGCCCTTCGGAAACGTATACAGATCCGTGGCTTCGCTCGGACTCGGCCTCCGACTCGCTCTCGGTCTCGGACAGGTTGATCTGGTCCTGGGCCATCAGCGCAAGTAAACTCGTCTGATCAAGTTCGTCGTCGTCGTCTTTTGAGGAAGATTCATCCCATGTCGCCTTCAGGGCCTTCTTCCTTCTCTGCTTCTTTGCTTCCTTTTGGTTAGGGCAGTTGGCCTTGATATGCCCCTTCTGGTTACATCTGTAGCAGATCACTTCAAATTTTACCTTAGAATTCGGTTGGGCCTCCTTGGATTGGATTACCTTCTTTAGGTCTCTTTTGTTGAAGTCTTTCTTCTTCTTGTAGAGTCTCTTCACAAGGTTCATGTGTTCAATGGTTAATTTATTGTCTTCTTCATCTGAGTCGGTTTCTACTTTCGGCTCCTGTTTGATTCTTCGTCGTGATCTTGATTCGCGAGCTCCACCGATACCTGCAAGCAAAGCAATTCCTTTCTCGGAAGACTGTGTATTAGTCTTCTCATGAAGTTCGAATTCTAAAAATAGCTCGTCTAACCTAATTGAAGATAAATCTTTGGAGACTTTGTAGGTATCTACCATTGATGCCCACAATGTACTCCTAGGAAAAGAGTTGAGTGCATACCTTATGATGTCCATATTCTCTACCTTTTGACCGATTGCCTGGAGGAAGTTGAGAATGTCTTGTATACGTGCGTGGAGTTGACAGGCCGTCTCATCTTCCTGCATTTTTAGGTTATATAATTTATTAAGCAACAAGTCACGTTTACTTACTTTTGTGTCGGAGGTTCCCTCGTGGAGTTCGATCAGCTTCTCCCAGAGCTCTTTTGCTGATGTGAACGGACCAACTCTATTGAGCTCCTCCTTGGTCAGTCCACACTGGAGGGTGCAGGTCGCTTTGGCATCAGCTTCCACCTTCTTGATTATGGTTGGTTCCCATTTTTCGTAGGGTGTCGGCTTGCTGTCTTCGTCGGATGGGAGTTGTAGTCCTATCTTGACGATCATCTATGTCTCGAGCTGGGTTTTGAGGAATGTTTCCATTCGCCCCTTCCAGTACCCGAAGTCTTCTCCGGTAAAGAGCGGGGGGCGAACGGTGCTATAACCCTCTTGATGGGCCATTTGAAATCCTGCACGACAAAAAGAATGAAAATTTGTTCCAAGACTAAGTCTTGGATTAGTAGTGCGGGAATAATTTTAAAAAAACGGACTCGAGTGGTATTGCACCAACTTCGAGCAAAAAACCGAATCGAGAAAAGAATTAGAAAAAACTACAAAGCTAAATTCTAATTGACTCCGAAAAAATCTGAAAATACCATGTAAAATTATTTTGAATGGTGGTTGCACCGATTCAAAACTACCCCGCTCTGACACCAATTGTTGGATCGAAAAGCGCTAGAGGAGGGTGAATAGTGCTCGTGTCTATTTCATTCGTTTCAGAATCGTAAAAACATTCGAAGAGTTAACAGAGTAATAAACGCAGCGAAAATTAAAAGCACACAGAAAGACGCAAGGTATTTACTTCGTTTGGAGATTGTGACAACTCCTACTCGAAGGTCCGCGATCCTTGATCGCTTTCCGTTGGCAACAACTATAAGCTCGATAAGGTTTTACAAATATTACAATAAGTGCAAGATTGAGAAACAATAATACCGACAACAATAGAATGTAAACAGAAGCTCCGGGTCGTCGGAAGGTCGCTGCAGCGCTTCAGGAATAGTTTTTGAGCAGAGCACAGAAGAAGAAAGCTTTTCTCAATTGATGCTTAGGCCACTGCTCGAAACCTCCTTTTAAACAGTGCTGGAGGTGCCTCCAAGCTCGTCCGAGGCGCCTCCAGGCCGCCGAGTCGCACGCGTGGATCAGCACAGACTTGGTCGAATTTTATCTGGTTCAAGGCGCCTTCATGGTTCTTCAAGGCGCCTTCATCCACCAGTCCAAGGCGCCTTGAGCTTCCTCCAAGGCGCCTCCAAGCCTGCTTCGCAGCCAGCTCCATCTTTGCACCCGAGGCGCCTCCAAGCTCCATGGAGGTGCCTCGGACACTGTTCATCCGAGGCTAAGTTGTGCTCCTTTGGTCCTGCAAAAAGTATTAGTCCCAAACACATACCCTGCAAAACCAAGTTAGCACAAAACAACAATATAGATATGATAATTGACAGTCATCGGACTGTCCGGGTCTGACTTCAGATTTTCGACCGGAAACCCTAGGTCGACCCGACGCCTACTATTCCCTCTACGGGGAACGCGTCCTCACCTACTCCACTCAGGAGATTTACCTGTTGTCAGTGCGATCCTCCAAATCGACTGGACTTTTGCTCGGTGCTCGATGCTTCCGGACTTTCTGCTGGACTTCCGCTTCCCGGCTGGTCCAGTCTTTCACCTGGTTCGCGACACCAGGACTTTCCACCTAGGGTTACCCCCCTAGGACTTTTGCCTGAAGCACTCGACCCACCAAGACTTTCCGCATAGGGTTACCACCCCCTATGACCTAGGGCTACCACCCCCTAGGGTTTTCACTTGCCTAACCACAGCTAGGACTTTTCCTGAAACACTTAACAGACTTGTTAGATCACAATATAACCTTAACTTTGAATCCTTTGTCATTATCAAAACTTAGGTTTGATCGTCGGATGCTTCCCACGCCAACAACGTCGTGGAGTAGGAGCAAGCAATATCCGAACCACGTAAAGGATTTGTGTTAGCGTTTGTTCTTTCTTGCTTGTTCTTATTGTTTTTGTTTAGTATATTCCGCTACGCACTAACACCTTGTAGAGAAGAAAGCGATTTGGGGGCGTCGTCTATCCAACCCCCCTTCAAGCCGGCCACCGATCCTTTACATATGGTATCAGAGCGAGGACACCTTTCAACGGACTAATCGCCAAGAAGAGCAATTCATCAAAATAGCCGGCTCAAATATTCATCCACCCAAATTTGAAGGAGACTTCTCTTGGTGGAAGAAGAAAATGGAGGTATTTTTCAATACCGATTTTGACATTATGCTAATCATGAGAAGTGGTTTTGAAGAGCCCAAGGATGAACACAATGAGACAATCGACATAACAAGATGGACCAAAAGACAAAAAGAAGAGCATCTAGCAAATTCCAAGGCAATGCATCACCTACTACATGTTCTTCCATAACAAGAAGTAACAAGAATTGGAAACTATACAAGTGCCAAGGACTTGTGGGAAAAGCTAGTGGAGCTTCATGAAGGGACATCAGAAGCAAAATTGGCAAAAAGAGACCTCCTTCGAACTCAACTCAACAATATCAAGCTTGAGAAAGGAGAAAAGGTATCAATTTTACATTCTAGAATTAAAGAAATTATTAATGGACTAACAAGTGTAGGTGAGATACTTTCAAATCGAGACATGATGATGAAAGCCCTAAATGCTTTCCCAAGAACCACAACTTGGAGCTCCATTGTAGATTCATACTACATATCAAAGGACCTAGAGAAATCCTCTCTAGATGAACTTTTCTCAACAATGGAGCTTCACGAGACAAGAGTTGAAGGATTAGATGGAGAAGTTCATAGATCAAGAGGAGTAGCCCTTGTGGCAAACAAGGGAAAGGGAAAGAAGAAGAAATCTTCATCACCACCATCTTCCGACTCCGAAGAATTAAGTGCCTCAATGGATAGCGATCAAGAGGCATATATGGTAAGGAAGATGAGAAAGGTATTTAAATCTTTTTCTTCTAACAAATCTCGTGCTAGGAAAAGTTCTAGAAGCAAAAGTAGGACAAGGAAGATCATTTGCTATAAGTGTCAAGGAGAAGGACACACAAGAGATGATTGTCCTATCTTCGAGAAGAAGGAAGGGAAGAAGAAGGAGGAGAAGAAGACAAAAGAAAAAGGGAAGAAGGCTCAAAATCTAAAAGCAACATGGGATGATCCATCATCATCATCGGAGGAAGAAGAGCACCATGTAGTCAATTTTACTCTAATGGAAATTGATGATGTAGCCTCCACTTCATCCGAACAAGAAGAAGGAAGGAGCTCAAGTGAAGATGAAGAAGGGAGCTCAAGTGAAGGGGGAGGTCAAACTTCGGATTCGGACTTCTCGATAAGTGAGGTACATAATCTTACTTTCCATGTTTTAATTAAAATTATTACAAGTACAAATGATAATTTGTTTAAGGCTAAAAGGAAAAATAAGTCTTTGAAAAATGACATTTGCATGCTTCATGACAAATTAGAATCCATGTGTTCTAAGGACAATGATATGCATGCTTCTTCTACAAGTTCATATGATTCATGTTTAGAAGAGGAAAATAGGAAATTAAGGGAAAAGGTAGAATATCTTACCAATGCCCTTAGAAAATTTGAAATTAGCTCAAATACCCTAAACATGATTATTGGGAGCCAAAGGGCAAGTTTCAACAAAAAGGGTTTAGGGTATAAGGAATCCAACAATGAAAAAGTCTATCATTGTCTAATTGCTAGGGGGCAACCTAAGACAAAGACCATAGATAGGAAATAGATTCCTAAGGAGTATTTGGTAAACCCAATTAAAAAGAACCTCTATTGGGTACCAAAATCAATCCTCAAGGGTTAGAGGATTTTGGGTCAAGTCAACCATGATAATCATAATTCAAATCCTTGAAAAATGGTTGACGTGAGACCTTAAGGGGGAGAATATTTGGTTAGCCTTGATAAAAATTCATGATCAAAAGGGCTAAGTAGAGGTTACCTTTATCTCACAATGATTCACATTATTTTCTAACCATAAATGTGAGATATTAGGATGATACAAATAATTCACATATGCTTATGGCATGTTGATGAGTTATGAAATGTATCAATTTTTAATGATCATAAGCCAACTATGGGGAAAGAAAATATTTAATTAATGGGCATCTTGCCCATAGATTATAGTTCGACATTTCAAATATTTTGAAAATAATTCTATATTTTATTTACAGTGAATAGTTATTTTAAAACATATGAATTCAAAACTAGGATTTAATTTGATACAAACTTGAGTGATTTTCAAGGCATTTGAGTTTTTATCAAAAGTTCAAAAATATGATGAATTTTTATGAAAACATATTTTTCCTAGATAGAGCCCATTAAAAGAAATATGTCTTCAAAATTTCATGATTTTTTTTATTTTCTAGAATTATTTATACATTTCTGAAGTTGGCTTCGGAAGGCTGAAATTCATATCAGTAATGTGTCAGTCGACTGCGACAGTTAGCAGTCAACTGGTAGCTATTTTCCAGCACCTTCAAGAGCTGGTTTTGGGTCATTTTAAGTCCACATTGATATCTTGGTATGGGTACATGTTTCGTACAACTTTTGATGGTGTCAAAGGGGGAGAAATGGGAAAGTTTAAGTTAGAAACTTAACTATGTGCAAAACTTGAAAATTAAGGTTGAGAGCATATGTTAAGGGGAAGCTTGGGAATTATGCTTCATGTTTACATATTGCTTTTAATTTTCATGTTGTTATTAATGTCTAACTTAAACATATTGTCATACATCAAAAAGGAGGAGATTGTTGATGCAATCAACCTAGGTTTGATCGGTACGATCATTGTTTTGATGTGTGTGTCAAAAAGTTTAAGTTAGGCTTTCATATATATTTGATATGCGTGTTTGAGTCTTGCAGGACTTGGTGAAACACACATGAGGAGCTTGGTGCAGCTAAGCTTAGGAAGCTCATCTTAGGGCTCGGATCCTTGATTCGGTGAAGGATGGTGTGGAAGACATCCGAGAGACTGCCGGACAAGGAGCAACGGAGTGGAGCCGAGGGAAGCGGATTTCAAGGCAACGTGAAGGATGACACGGAGAGGAGTCGCGGGCTCGGGTGCATCTGAGAGACGAAGGCCGAGGAAGAGAACTTCAAGGGTGACTCCGGAGAGGAAGAGTGTGAGTGTGTAACAAGGTGCAGTCTAGTCGGTTGTAACTTTTAGTAGTCGACTGCACCAGTCGACTACATGTTTTAGCAGTCAACTGCACCAGTCGACTTCGA
This sequence comes from Zingiber officinale, assembly GCF_018446385.1. Taxonomy (NCBI): domain Eukaryota; kingdom Viridiplantae; phylum Streptophyta; class Magnoliopsida; order Zingiberales; family Zingiberaceae; genus Zingiber; species Zingiber officinale. The sequence continues at coordinate 108,598,222 of NC_055987.1, read as the reverse complement.
CTGCGCAGTCGACTGGCAGCGAACAGAAGCATTCTGTTCGCTCAGTCGGCAACGACCAGTCGACTGATAAAACATGCAGTCGACTGGTAAATGACCGTTGGTGCTGCAAAGTAGTCGTTGGCTACCTCTAACGGTAACACCAGTCGACTGATGGTTTCGTCAGTCGACTGGTGCTGAGATGAGTTGATATGATGATCAACTCTCTGCTCTTATTTAAAGGAAGCTTTGGGGTTTGAAGGAGGTAACTGATTATTGTTGAATCACTCCTTGTCATTGCCCAAAGCTTCCAAGCTTACTCTTTTCCTCCTAAACCTAAGTTCATCTTGTAAGAGGAAGAGAACCTTGTGAGAGGTTGTACTCCACCGAGAAGGAGTAATAGCTAGCCGGAGATTGCCGGGGATTGATCCACAGAAGGATCAAGGGTTCGTCCACCTCAAGGACACGCCGTGGAGTAGGAGCAAGCAATCTCCGAATCACGTAAAGGATTTGTGTTAGCGTTTGTTCTTTCTTGCTTGTTCTTATTATTTTTGTTTAGTATATTCCGCTACACACTAACACCTTGTAGAGAAGAAAGCGATTTTGGGGCGCCGTCTATCCAACTCCCCTTCAAGCCGGCCACCGATCCTTTACACTATCCATATCATCAAGGTGCACCTTCCTTTTCGGAAGCCCAAACTTAAGAACTCCAAAGTTAAGCGTGCTTAGCTTGGATAAATCTGAGGATGGATGACCTCCTGGGAAGTTTTCTCAGGGTGTGTGAGTAACGCCCCGGCTCGGGCGGGCCACACCCAGACCGAACCGAGAACGCTACCAAAATTGTCCATCGGGTTGACGACTAGCTCCACAAACCACTGGAGGTTCTTTCAGCGTGCTTTGTCCTCACTCGCACATACCCTGGAAAACTTCCTAGGAGGTCACCCATCCTCAGATTTATCCATGCCAAGCAAGCTTAATTTTGGAGTTCTTAAGTTTGGGCTTCCGAAAAAGGTGCACCTTGGTGATATGGATAGTATCATCTAACCTTTTAAGTCATACTTAACCAGAATCTCAAAATCGGGGTATTACAATCACCTCCACTTAAAGACACAATGTCCTCATTGTGTAACCACGAATCACACCATAGACAAATCCCAAAATCTCCCTCGCTAGGTGGTGCCCTAGGTGCTCTTGCCACAGGCACACTCACGGTCGTAAGGTCGCTCTGATACCATCTATAACACCCCGGCCCCGACGGCCCCCACACGGACCGAACCAGGAACGCCATCAAAATTACCCATCGGGTTGATGACTAGCTCTACAGACCACCGGAGGTCCTTTCAGTGTGCTTTGTCCTCACTCGCACTCACCCTGGAAAACTTCCCAGAAGGTCACCCATTCTCAGATTTCTTCAAGCCAAGCACGCTTAAATTTGGAGTTCTTAAGTTTGGACTTCCGAAAAGAAGATGCACCTTGATGATATAGATAGTACCATCTAACATTTTAAGTCATATTTAATCAGAATCTCAGAACCGGGGTATTACACTAGGCCTTGGACGTAATCGTCTTGGGGAGGCGATGAACCAAGTAAAACGTCCTTGTTTGTGTTGTGTTGTCAATTCGTTCAAGTTTACGCTACGTAATCAACTTAACGCGATCGAAGTTATTCACCCCTTTAGCTCGCATAGGTCCTAACAAACTTGCATGATTAGTTCGACCTAAATACTCAAATGAATTAAAAATATTTTTTAAAAAAATATCTAAAAATTATTATAAAAACATATAAAATAACATTTTTATTTTAGAAAATATTCTGTGATTTTTTTTATTTTATTTAAATAAAAATAGATGGGCTTGGACTATGCTAGCTTAGGCATGGCTCAGCTGGGAACAAGCCGACCAGTCTGCATGAAGTCACAGGTCATGCCTAGCACGACTAATGATAGATTAGATTTGGCGTGGCCCACCATATCTCATGTGAGATTGGATTTGGTCTGGCCCAACACATTAAAAAGATCAATTGATCAAGCCCAAAGCATCCTCGATTTAGCCAATACATTTTGTCACTTTCAGAAAGGAGTAGAAATTTTTTTAAAAGAAATGACTAAAACTACAATGAGATTGAAAATATATAAAATGGGATAAATAAGGAAATAGTTTGACCAATGTTGAACTCTAATTCTTCCAACTAATCTGATTTACATCATCTGTGTCTGTCGAATTAAAATGCAATTTTTTTTTTAACTTGATTGGCTTGTTGAACTCAACTAACTTGTTCTGTTTACTCAATTGATTTATTTTATTTATCTCAAATTGTAACTTTGAGATGCTTAGTTTGACCGAGTAGATTGGCTAGTTGACCCACTTGGTTGACTGAATTTACTAAGTCTGTCCAACCTGACTTGTGAATAAATGTTTAATTTAACAGGGGCAGAATAAAAAAAAAATCCATTCTCAAAGAGTGAAATGGATTGAGTTGCTCATTTAAACGAATTGTTTCCTCTCAAATTGTATTCACATATCATAACAAAGGGAATGAACAATTACGAAATAATATATAGATAAGAGTATTATTTGTGTCCATGAAATTACATGGGACACGAAATAATAACTATGCTTTTAGAATAATAATACATTAACAGTGTTCCAACTTGACTTCAAAATGTAACGTGATCGGTACGCTGTTCAATTACGAAAACTTGATTTTGCATACAAGAATAGTCAGTTAAGCAATAGAGATATGTTGATCTATTTGGTTCATAGTAATCTCATGGAATAGGGATATGTTAATAAAAAAGAAATGTGCATAGAAAATATATCAAAAAGTAAAAGTAGGTATAAAATTGTATCAAATTGAATCTCCAAATAACTCAGATCGAGCGATAAGGACACCTGAGGAATCTTTGGTTTCAAGAATGTAAAATTTCTGAAAGCATGCATCTAGCAAGATTCCAAACACCTAAAGTCATTCGGGGAACACCAATCTATTCCGGCAACTTCCCAACCAAACAGCTTCATAAACAAACAAAGAGCACCATAAACCAGTCCAGTAACCAATTTTCCACAACTAACAAGTGTATCTACCAAGTTTTCTGAAACTGAAACTAGCAAAAAAACCGTCATACTCAGCAAGTTCAGCAACAAACAAGGAGTCATATTCAAGGAACAAGCAATATATGTTGGATGAGATCTGTAGAAATTCCAACAGAGTCCAAAATGTCAGCTCATCGATAAGGCGACGGTTCAAATCAGCAAAGCGTGGGTATGACAATGTTCGTGGATCGTGTAGCTATAAATTTTGAACACACCTTTTTGATTGTTGACCCACCAGCATTCCAGCAACGAATGTCATCATTCTTGCTTCTACAAACCAGCAAGACGATCATAACTAATACTATACTCTCCAGCATTCTAACCATCACAGCAAGTTAATTTCTGCATATTCAGGGAGTACTAGCTGACCGCAACGTAACTAATGGCAGCGTGCCAATTTTCACTGTTTCCAGCAACTGGTAGAGCTGGGATATACAGAAACAGTACAAGAAGCCAACCAGAACATAAACTAAGATTTGAGTTTCACCAACATTTGATTCTGGTTATTCACCATGATATGAAGTTTCACTCACTCCACAAATGATAAACGATGACAATAAATAGTAGCAGGGGTTTCAAGGCCAAACCGGGTAAATTTGCGCATACCCAGGCAAAAAAGTAATCTTTGTACAAGAGCAAGAAGAAAACCCTGTCAACTTCTACATGAATTGTAATGATGATCAAATGTATTGTTCTATCATTTCCTTTTCCCCCTCTTATTTATATAGACCAACAATAAATTGTACTCTCTTTTCAATATAAGCAAGGTAATAAACTCCAATAACTTTTTGTGAAATGCCAATCTCATAATTTCATCCTTGTACTCATGAATCAGCTCCCAACAAGTAATCTCAGAGCATGCAAGTGTGTCAACAAATGTAACAATAAAATCAAGCTTTCGAGGAATATGGCTGCCTATGTGGCTGTCTATTAAACATAACTTATTGCTTTTTATGGGGATAGAAACCCACAAAGATAAATATACGTTGCAAATGAAAAAACAGAAGAGAAAAGTAATTTTGTTGATTAACCTAATACAAGGGGGAAAAAATAAAAATTCTAAACTGGACAAGAAATAAAGTGAAACTAGAGAGATTAAAGCACCTATTGTATACCAAGAACAGACTAATTAGAAAGCACCAATATCACCTCATGAACATACACATAATTCAGAAACACTAATTGGAGTCGAAAAGATAACACCCTAAAAATGCATATTGAACCAAAATTTCACTCATTTAGGACCAAAAAAATGCAAGAGGATAAAAACACAAAATTGAGATTCTAAAGCCTGAAGTAGAATCTTCTGCTATACAGGATGCAGATCCTAAAACTCGGGACTCAAGTGCTGCTCACCATCATTAGTGAGGAGCAAAGCGTGAGGAGAATGTTGCCAACCTGGCACAACCACCATCGTGACCCAGCAAGCCTACTAGAGAAATTGCTTCTCTAGAGGATTCAAATTCTGGAAGAGACGATTTCTGTGGATTTGGTGGTGGCCAAGGGCAATCAAGCTCATTTATGCTGCTATCATGGTTGTTGGATCTACAAAAGGAGGGTGGAGCTCGAATGTTAGAGGTGAAGTCTGCTAGGTGTGTCAAACAGGAAGGTAGAGATTGAACAACAACAATAGAATTTGAGCCGGGAGAAACTCAAGTCGGCATAAGAAATGGCGACAATAGTAGGGGAAGTGATGAATTCAGAGGGAATTTTGGGCGCTCAATGATGGGGAGATGAGGGTGTCTCAAGAGTTCATGAGGTTTCATAAGTTAAGTGCAAGGATTGGGGTTCAGGATGACTAATAAGTATGGTTGGAATCAGGAACAAAAAGTATTCATGAATCATTCTTAATAAATTAAGGAACAAGGATTCTAACAGAACAAATATTTGATCCAAATTCATTCCTAGACAGAAAATATTTGAACCAAACATGCAAAAAATAAAGCCAATTTAAGCACTTACTTATAAAGTGGGTCTCATAGTAGCTAAATTAAATGAAAAGTTATTGGATAAGAATTGTTTAGTTCATACACCAACAAATATTACAGCCAAAAAGGTAAGAACTAGTTTAGTTGTGTCAAACAACTCTGATGAAATCCATAACAGGGAAAAATAACTAAACTAATCTACCTACAAAGAGAGTTCACCTTCAAGCTCATTCCAAGAATTGATGGCACTGCCTTTCACTATCATTCTCATTTTTGCCGCAACATCTTTTGCTTCGTCAATTCTTGAATCCTTCACCAGACCATCGATCAGTGCTTTCACAACCTCAAATGGCAGCACATACTTATTATTCAAGCATTCTTGGCAGATACCCAGTGCTTCACCAAACTCCCCTTTCTGAACCAAATCACGAACCAAGACACAATATATATATGCATTAGGTGACACTCCCTCACTCTTGTTCGTCCTCTTCATGACCTTCATCCTCTTGAACACCTCCAATGCAGCATTTACATTGCCTTCTGCCGAGTATCCACTAATTATGGTACTAAAAGTTGTCAAGTTAGGGTGGATACCCTTGGAAACCATCACATCCAGTAACTCCTGTGCCTTGAACGTCTCTGAATTTCGACAGAACTTGGATATCCTACAATTGCAGGTAACAACATTAGGCTCCAATCCCGCGCTCGAGATTTGCTCAAGAATTTCATCAAATCGATCATCTCCTCCATTTTTTAAGTAGCCGCTCAAGAGAGTATTGAAAGAGATGATATCTGGGGCAATTCCTTTCTCAGCCATTCCATCAATCACATTGCGTGCAGTTTCAAGATCATTTTTTTGGCACAATGTCTGAAGGAGGACATTATATGAGTTTATTCCAGGAACGGCGCCCAGCTGCTTTGGTGCATGGTTAAAGGTCTTGATGACGAGGTCAAACTGGCGATTGCGGAAGTAACCGAAAAGGAGGGCAGATAGGGATTTGTCGGAGCCGGACCGACCAAGGAGTTGAGGGATACGATTGAAAGTGGCTTCGGCGTGATCGAGCATGCCTGCAGAAGAGTAGAGAGAGATGAGGCGGATGATAAAACCCTCGTTTTGGGTACACTTGACGTCGGATAGGAGCGGGGACAGGAGGCGGTCGACGAGGTCAGGGCGTTTGGCGCGGGCGAGCTTGTCGACAGTGAGGGAGAAGATGGGGCGGTGAGTGTAGAAGCGGGGAAGGTGTGCAGCGGACTGGAAGAGATCGGCGATGCGGTCGGGGTCCGATTCCGAGAGGATGGCGCGTTTGACGGCAGAGATGGTGTCCAGACCGGCGGAGGCGGGGGGATCGGCATGAGCAGCGAGGGCGCAGAAGGCCGATCGGAGGATGGAAGAGAGGCCGGCGGAACGACTGCGGACGAGAGCAGAGGAGCAGGCGGCGGCGGCGGCCATGGGAGAAATGGAAGCGGGATACAAGTGTGAAGTTAGGGGTCGAACTCGAAGAGATCAATTTATATAGGGATCGATGTTCACTTGTTGCTGATTTTTTGAAGGTAAATAATTGGCCTAAACCTAACTGGACCACTGGTTTGTTTCATGAAAAAAAAAAAACATTTTTTGGGAAATATTTATATATATATATATTCTGACATCTAATTAACATATATTCATTATATTTAGCATTTTGTTCTGATCCAGTAAAAAGACATTTAAATTACATTGTGTGTTAACATATATTTAATTTACTTCAATGAAAAAAAAAACATTAATTTACTTAAATGGCGTTTCTGTGTCAGCAAGCCAAATCCTGATTTACAAAGCAGTGTGTAGATCATTTAGCATGCATAGATTAAATCTATGCACAAATAAAATGGCATTGGACAATTTTATCAAAACCTATTATTAAAACAGCAATTAACTAAAAGGGCGGCCGGTGCTAACTCATAACGTCCATCAAATTCCATCTGTATTTTCCGAATTTATTTTGATGATTAATTAAAAATTTCTATAAAATCAGATTAATCTATCTCTAAGATTAATCAATTTAAAAAACTTGATATTTAGAAGAAAAAAACACACTTAAAAGTTATAGAATTCCAAAAAAAACGCATCTAATGTTGAGATTTCTCAAAAAAACACACTTATTTCTCATTTTACCTCTTCTGTTTACATTCAAATCATAATAATGTTACATTTCAAAAAAACCACCACTAGGATCCTACATTTTAAAAATCAATATCACTATAATACTAATTTTAAAATTTTGCGGTATCAAAATGATCATAATTTTTAAAAATCAACAGGGATGATGTTAATTTTTAAAAATGATATTATCCTTTAAAATCCAACATCACAATATAATTCAGTGAATGTAACCCTGCAATAGTTGGAGGGGAAGCGTAACATAAAAAACAAAAAAATCTAAAGTTTAAATGCACTTCCTAAAATTTTCACAATTTTAAGTGCGGGCAATTGTCATTCTTACAAAAAAATAAAAATAAAAACAAAAAAATCTAGTTTACAAAAACAAACTGCATCAAACAAAAATTTTGTTTTGTTCTTAACAATCGTTTGTCTTGTCAACCCACTCAGTGATCATATCGTATTACCTATCTCATGGATACCCAAAAAATGCATCCATCATTCAGTGTATGCATTTTGTTTGACATAATTAAACTTCTGGCCAATCCAGGTGTTCAACAGGTTGTGAGCTCGAGTGCCATGCACCTTCTGCTAACTCATTGAAGAGTTGGTCATATCTCCAACTTGAGAAACCCAAAAAGAACCAATAATCATCAATAGATTCTTTCATTGATGTGAGTTCTCCGATTACTTGGCGGGTCACACTTGGATTGCCAAAATAGACGCTTTTTGTTATTTTTATATAACCCACTTTTGGTTTCCTGACCAAGCTGACAAGGGGCAAATTTTGAAGCGCAACTGGACCTCCATAGAAAAGAGGAGCCTGCTTTAGAGAGATTAGATCACTGCTCATATCTTTGAACACATCCCAGCTTATCCTTTTGTTGATTATCAAGCCTTGGAAGCCCTGGTTCTGGTCAACGGTTACAATAAGGACTCTAGAGTGGTCGAATGGAGCAGCATTAAGGAGCTTGTCAGTGGCAGTGAGAATGGATCCAACGAGTACGTGCTTGTGTTGGTCAAGGAAGGTGACTGGTGAATCTGGTTCAAGTGGGTGCCTGCTGTCTGCAGTAGTAGCTTCATTAAGAATGAGTTCATTGCACTTCTCGGAAGCGGAATGAGCTTGCTCATCAATTGTCAAGGACGTTGGATATGAGATTTCTTCATCCCTTGTTACCTTCCTTGAGTGTGTCCGTAGAAGGCCTAAATAGTAAATTTGACGATAATAAATAGTGACTCAAGTAATACTTGGCAGAGAAAAGAACATTACTGATTCCCATGGTCTTAAGTTTGTTAACATTGGAGGAAAAAAAAAATCAATTTTTTTCTGTCTACTCTATTATTTTTCTTGTACAAGTTATAAAACCATGGAAGCCTTATTTATGTATTTTGAGTCCCTAATGATTAGTGAATGAATGAGCAATGTTAGCTAATTGGAGCTGAACTTTGCGTGCACAGTTATAATGCAAAAAAGAGTTTATAATGTTAAACATTAAACAAATACATTTGTGTCTACTTGAAACACAAAACAGGATGTGCAAATAAGTTCAGACCTCAGAAAACGTAAGAGACAAGCCTACTAAATTTCTCCAACGGAAGTGATTTTGAGACCCAAAAAAAAGTATCTGGATCTTATAGTCCAATCTGTAAAGAAGCCCAATGATGTAACCAGCTAGGTTAAAAGTTTCTACTATATAATTTAGGGGTCCAGTAGGAAACATAACTAGGATACATAGCCTACAACAGGAAATTCTGTTACAGATGTATCATCCATTTTGCTTTTAGTGAAACAACTTTGAAAGACACTTGAACTTATTATTACATTTTATCAAATGACTTGCAATTACTGTTTTACTTAGGAAAAGAATATGAGAACGGAGTTCTGAGTTGTTTTTGTAACAGTTAATCGACATCTTAAACATTAAGTTTAAATGGGATCCTGAGAAACACACTACTACTTATTGACAAATGGTGTCATTTAAGAGATGGAATGTAAATGAGCATGGGATAGTCTCACTCATTGCTAATGGCTGAATCACCATAGGTTCTTTGTTATCAAGCTAAACCAATAAGGCAACACTACCTTAGTAATCCAGTTTTGCTTGTACAGAAAGAAACTACCTCTAAAGTCACTTACCTGTCTATTAAAGCATTATGGTTCTGAAAACAGTGCCGAGACAAACTTGCTACAGACAAAAAAAGAAACCCAAAAGTTCAATTAAAAGGTCAGGTATCAGAAATCTAATCCATGTAAAAGTCATAAATTTATGTGCGTCATAAATATCAATGTCAAAATACTGAAAAAATAGTAGGAAAAAAAAACAAGTTATAAACCTCTATGCATATTCAGATGATGAGAATTGCTTCCATGAGATAGTATAAATTCCATTATGCTAACAACTGATATATCTCCCTCATAGGTGACAGCACTTTTGTTCTCTGCTGGAAATAACAGTGCTACTGGATAGTTTTCCTTCTGCAACCAAACTAGAAAGTCACAACCAAATACTGAAGCAACTTGAAGCACCATAGTTGAAATCTAAAATATGAATCTATGATAGATATATATGAACTAGAATATAAAAGATTGCCTGTGTTATCGATGAACGATTAATTGTACTTTTGTCATAGAATCTCAAATTGTAGGGCATGGAAAAATATCAAATTACCAACACTGCGATAATGGTTCCTAAAATCGCTCTCTAAGATAAGCCATAGCACAACTGAATTCAACACTTAAAGTTTGGGGAGAAAAAAATTATATTGCATATGTTGTAAAGAGCTATTTAAATGTATAAACAGGACTGTGAGTAAAACCTAAACATAAACCACCGAATATGGGACTAAACTCACTACAGCAATAACCTGATTAACCTACCCTTTCTTAGAGAGGAGCATTAAGAACTTAACTGGATTTTCAGGTCAACTTTCCAAGATTCTTGCAAATAACTTTATGGATGAGTCTGGTAAATGTGATTTTAAAAAATTGTATACTCAACACAGGGAATAGTTCATGTATGAGATATTGCGTTTGATTTGCCCATAATTTTCCAAGATTCCAGAATCCAATTCCAATAATTGCATTATCTAGTCTGACATGAATCAAATCATGTCATATCTTAGGATACTATTTCAGTAAAATTAAATTATGTTATTTATGTGAAACAACAGCAATAATACAATAGTCATCAAGTTCCTCAGGCTTGTTTTGATACAATTTCATAGGTGCTTTCCTTGGTCATGGAATTTACATTGGCCTTATGGGGGTTTTTTAGGTGTGTTAAAGTGTTAATTTTGTGTATTACAAGTGTCAATTTTAAACTTCCATATACTGTATATATGGATTTTATTTTTTTTTTGAAGGCCATAAGATGTACAAAGTATATATGAATATATTAAAGTGAAAATAAAGCTGGAACCAATAAGAAAAATGTCAAAGAACAGCACTTTCTCAAGTATTATTGCAATAACAATATACTATGTGTTCATAAAAGAGTGATTTTACAACAAAATAATATGCTGGCACGTCAAATCACATACCTTACCAAGTGGCTTTAAAAATAAACCACAGTCATTGAAGGTACAGTCCATTAAGAGGACCTTTGGGAACTTATGTAGCAGATAGTCTTCTTTCTTATCTGCAAGGAACTTATGAATGATCAAAAATCATCAATTCATAAATTGATCATTTGGATTCCAGTAGCAAATTGTAGAGATGATACTTACATGGATAAAGGACATCTAAAAAAATCTTCCTAGATTTGTAGCATAACATGAAATAAATCTCGCCATATGTCCTTAGTCTTCACACAACATAAGATAACATGGATAAAGGACACTTTATGGTTTGCATTAGTTGAAAAAAGGAAGCATTTGTACAGATTGGAATATATCTATCAAAAAAAAAAGATTTGAATCTCCCAACTCAAATATCAAAAACATAAATAAGATTGGCAACAAAATAGTAAGAAATAGAGCATCAATAAGAGTACATTTCAGTCTTTATACCAGAGTATCTTCTCTGGTCATAAATGCAAATGGTTTTAAAATTGTTACGCAGCTCTGTTGTATGAAATAAATCAATGAACATACAAGAGAATGAATAAACAAAGAGAACACTTTAAGAATCTGGAGCATTTAAAATAAGGTTCTACTCATTTTCTTCAACTTCCATATCTAATTCATCATACAGAAAACAGTTATAAGTTACCACTAAAATACATTAGAATAGTAAAACATTATTTCCTTCAGTTTACATCAGCACACATACCCCACCTGTGTATCAAAATCAAAATCAACAATCCAAAATAAAATTAAGCATAAATTCATAATTGCTTCCCCTGAGTATTGTCTTTACCGAGAAATAAAAACTTTGATTTTATTATCTATCGCACAAGACTAACTCAAACTATATGACACCAATTTAAGTCATTTAAAACCCAAAGGAAACCAAATTTAGATCCAATGCTAAACAAATAATTGAGTTAAATAAGGACTTAGATATTACATCCAAACTATTTGGCATCAACTACATGCCCATTGAGTTCTATGCAAGGCAGTATCATTACTAATACTCAATTTAATTATATCATTTTCTATTTCATTGATTTCTTTTGTCTCCCACTACCCCTGTACACATTTCCACACCATCTTAACTTATTCACTCATTTTATCATCTATTGTAGCTAGACCTAATTCCTCTCGCACATTAGTATTTTTATATTATTCTTCCAGTAACTTCACTCATTCATCTTAGCTTTTGTACATAACTTTTTTATACGTTTCCTAAAAGTTCAACAATCAAATCCATAAAATATAACAGTTTTATAAAATATTCCTTTGAACATAAGGGGAAAACGGCATTCACATTAGACTCCAGGAGCTCTTCTCCATTTCGACTGCTTATTCTTTCTCCTACAATTGTATTTTCATGAATATGTAATAATAGATGTAAGATACTTTAAACTCATAGGAATTTCATGTCTATCTTACTTAACCATGGTGGCCAAAATTAGATAATCCGGATATAGATTGACCAAGTAGACTTGTGACTGCTAGATTTCAATACGTTTTATTGATATCTTGGACAAGAGAAAAAAAGGCCACTAAGAAATGATATTGAACAAATTGAAATTTTGTTTTGTTAAATGGTTAAAATGTCCACTTGTAAAAATTACATGAGCATATTTGCTATTGTAACTTATTTTTTGTGGATTAAATTTTTTGGGTAAACGCTAACCACTATATATATATAATATATATATATATATATATATATATATATATAGGGCAAATATCAAAGCCACCACATATTAATGGTTATCTCATTATGATGCAAAATATTTTCCTTTCCCAAATTTAAACAGCAAATTTCTAGGCATGTAGTAAAGTAATAAGTGAAAAGGTAATGTACCTTTGATCTGCATAGGATCACCGCTAGTTGACTGAATCAATGAGAAATCCATGAAGTTCTTAAATGCTCGATGCACTTCACGCACAATTAACTCCATACGCTGGCAGAATCCACACCAAGAATTGCTAAAAAGCACAAGAACATCAACCATCCAAGCAGGTTTAACATCTTTTGAGCTGGGAAATGGCAGGTTACTACTGATTTCACAAGGCTTAAAGCCCATAACAAGATCGCAAAAGGTGCTACCAGTAACTTGAGGTATAAAATCAACTTCATGAAAATCTGACTTCACAAATGGAGGCTTTGGCATCTCCCTAAAAATTTTGGGTGATGATTCCAAGTGTTGATATGGAGTAAGATTTTTATCTAGATATTTTTGTAGAAAATCAACTACAGAAGGATAGCTAATATCTATTTCCTCAGGAAGTACATAGTGCTCCTGCTGAAGAGGATCAAGAATTACTAGGGTTGGAATCCTGGAACCTGTAGTTAAGGTTCTTAGCAACTGATAATTACCATCTGCAAAGAAAAATGAACCTAGAAAAGGATGGTGCTGATAACCTAGTTCATTTAGTTTTTGTAATGTTATGGATGTTTCAGTGATTTCTATGTCATTCCCTGCAGAAAGAACTGAAGAACTGGGTACAAAATCTGTCTCAAGATGATTGGAAGTTGGTGTGGTTGGTGCAGGATCAGTTTTATTAGTTTCCTCTTGTTGAAGGTATCCCTCTGACTTAGGCATGTCCTGTTCCAAGCAAACAAGATGTTCATCATTATATGTCAATCCTGTTTCTTGTTCATAAATTTGGTCACCCTTGCAAACCAGTGTTTCCTTTGAATCACATTTATCAGGAACTTCTTTGATAGATTCAATTAATGGTTTAGCATGCTCACGCTCACCAAGAGTCACTTCATCAGGTTCAAGGATATCAACATCTGAATACACAGATTGCTTTCCTTCATTTTCAATTCTATTTTCTTTATCACTGAATAACACACTGTTTGCATCATGATGACTGTCAGTAGGTTCCTGAGGATCATTTAACAAGGTGATTGAAGTCATAATCACTTCGCTGAATTGATCATCACCATTATGTGGAAAGGGAGATTCTACTGTTTGCACTTCAAAATCATCAGATAAGAGCTCAAAACCAGCTTTCTTTGCTACTTCACTTATTTTTGTTTCTTTTACTCTCAGTGCTGGATTTTCTTTCTGAAGTAATTGGGTTAGAATATCATAAACAGGGTTGTTGTGATTTTCAAGGGCAGTGTTTTGCAGAGAAATTTCCTTCCCTTCATTGACTATCATAATAGTCATATTATCCTGGATTTTCACAATTTTGGGAGAAGCTTTTCTAGTTAGATGACCAGAGGAAATGGGCACATTTCTGTTCCATGCTCTAGAGAAAGCTTCTTCCAAAGAACCACCAATGTTTCTCTTATTTTTCTGTCCATCTGTCTGATAGGAAAGCTGATTTTGTGAAGCAAACTTTCTAAGAACCTCAAGAGATAACTTGCTCTCTTCTCTAACTTTCAACGATTCTGAGTATCGATCAATGAATAAAATGATTGAAGGTCTGTTTGCTGGAAATGCAGGCTCAAGATCATCATCAAACTAGATAAGAAAAGGTAGAGAAAAATGAAAACATCAGTCAAACAGATAACTAGAACAAAAATTGGAATATTGATTAACTACTTGTGAATTAATGAAACTAGTGGTTGAAGAACAATATGTTTTGCAATAAACAAATCTACCATGACAAATATAAATTAGTATAAGATAAATACAAGTCATTAGAACAATTCTCTAAATGGATTGCAAGTGACAAAATTAGGCTTTAGAACCATACTTTATCCCATGAGTTTCAAAGCTGTATTGATGATCTGCTTATTTGGAATAAAACATGCACAAGAGGGCTTCGAGGTTACATAGAAGTATTATGGATCTCTTTATGGATCTCTTCGAGATCATTCATAAGCATGACATGGCAGAACTGTATTGAGTTTGAGGCTACCTTAGCTGTTCTACTTACCCAAAAACAATAAGGATCCTCAATTCAGAATTTTTAATTATAAAGATTAGGTAGAGAATTCAAAAGAAAAATTAGGATGTTATTGTTTTCAACTTTACGACATGGCAGAACTGTATTGAGTTTGAGGCTACCTTAGCTGTTCTACTTACCCAAAAACAGATCCTGAATTCAGAATTTTTAATTATAAAGATTAGGTAGAGAATTCAAAAGAAAAATTAGGATGTTATTGTTTTCAACTTTACCCTTAGCATATTCAACTTAACATTTAGTCATACACCCATATTTTATTCTTTCCTCCCAGTTCCAGCATGCCTAAGGAATGATTAACGCATTACTAGTAATTGTGTGACACCCCAAGTTTAGACTCGCATTGAGAGTTGTTCATTTATAGAGAGGAACAAGCTTAGATGGGTGAGCTACTATTAAAGTTTAAGCATTTCGGGCTGATGGTTTAGCCTCATAATTTAATAGATCAGATCTGTCATCTAAGTGGTAGTGACAATTGGTATTAGCTGATGAGGTGTTAAAAGGGCAACCTGTGTGAAGTAACCACCATTGGGCCTCTCACTTGACACTGATTAGTGATGATTTTAGGCTGAGTTGGATTTGGGTCTTGACATTCTGACACATCTAGTTTAACACTACATTGTGAGTTGTTGGTTGATAGAGAGGATTTCTAAGCTTTTAAATGGATGGACTACTAGTAACTTGGGCTTAAGCATTTTAGGCTGATAGTAGAGTTCACAGGTTCACGAGTTAATTTTCTCACCTATGCAGGCAGAATGAACCCTATAATGAGTCAGTTACCAAGAAGAAGAAAAAAAATGATGAACATGAAAAGTTTTGCAAATAGGACAAAAGGAGTGTCATCTCAACAGATTGTGGCAGCATACACTTCTAAGATGTTTCACATACTTCTGCCACTATTGTTTAGTCTCAACTGTCCCACCTAATGACACTAGTTGCTGGCATCCTTATAATTAATTTCCACATAAGGAAAAAAAAAAAGCAAAAAACTTTCTGAAAAAGCTTATCACACTATTGACTTAGATCCCAAGGGCATGGAAGCCAGTTTACAATTCCATATGTAATGCAAGTACCAAAAAAAAAAACGATCTTTCAAACATCACTAGATTCAAAAACTGTTTTATCATCTCATTCTCCAACTTATGACATCAATAATTGCAAACGGTTTGTTAAGGAATGGCTTTATAAATAATCATATTATAAATCAGTTTCAAGGCTCTTTCACGAAATCATAATACTGATCTCTTCATTGAATTTCATAAAGCAGATTACTCAACCATTTTAACTATATTATCAATAAAGAAAAGCCAACTCCTCTTTGAAAAGCATCCTTGTCAGGAGAATGAAATCTAGAATTCTAGATGATATTATTTTTTTAATTTTTACCTTCATATGCACTTTCCCTAGTGGATATCAGATCACATGTCTCATTTTAGTTTTCTATTTCATGTTCCTTTTTCATGGTATGACTTCAGTGTTCTCAAATCACCATGGTGACTTAATGTTGCAATAAACACCAAACTAAGGAATAGTAAATTACATTCATCAAATCACCATGGTGATTATGTAACCTCTACCACACCAATTGACTGGCTGAGAATCTTCCCATGATGACCAAGCACTCATGATGACTAATAAATTATCACCTTTCACAACGGATATGTGTGACAAGAACTAACATAAATGGTCAAAATATGAGATTGATGGTTTTTCTTCTCATAGTTTCTAAAAGCCTTCATGATATAATCTAATTATTAAGACAAATGAATAAGGGTTCAGCATCATTATCATTCCAGCTATTTGGGGTCGGCTAAATTAATAAGTATTTTGTTAGCAAATTTAATAAGAACTTAACCACATACTAAAGGTCAAAATATACAGCATTTGCCATAGCAAATGCTGATAACTCTTCCAAGCATTCATGTTTGAAATATTAATATATTTATGTCAGCCAGAAAAGCCATGTATCAAATAACAGCAGTTGGTGCCAAAACAATAGATTTACATTTGAATGAACCAGAACTTTAGATCCTGAACTAGTTGTAGATAAAATGTAGAAATATTACAGGGGAAACTATGAATTTAAGAGACTTATTTATCTGAATTTTTTTTATTCTTTCATGCTGTTCTGTAACCAGGAAGATTCTCTCAAATTGAGTGTTTAATGCAATGTTATACTACTTCAATATCTGCTTGATTTCAGGATGTTTTTAGAAATGATGAGAAGGCAATTGTGATTTGACATTATTTTTCAGATTAAAAAAATTCTAAGTTTGACAATGAAAAAATAGGCAAAACATATCAAAAGTTTCAACAATATACCTCCATCACTATAGACTGATGTGTTTGCAAAATTTTTCTCAGATCATCTCCTTCAGGAACTATCATTGTGCAATTAGAACATCCAGAGACATGAAGTACAACTAGCCATTTATCTGGACTAGTAAGATTGAGAAAGGGTAACAAAGAAATTTCAGATATCAATCCGAATCTTTGCTTCTCAGGCGGTAGAAAATACTCTCTTGCAATAGAAGTGAACTGGTTGAAAAAGGATTCAAACTGCTTAAATTCTTCAGTTGTACATGACATATTACTACCTCCATTTTCTAATTGTTCTGGAGCACTATGATTAGCTAAAGTATATTCATTAAACCAATCCAAACTTGCGAGTCCATCTTCAACACCACATGTAAGTCTGTCTTCATTACCCTAGTCATCCCAAATTGAGAATAAAATCAGCCCATGCACTAATGCAATGGATAGTGACTAATGGTCAAAAGGCATTTGATTATAGAAGTATAAAAGAACCTTTCGCTGTTCTATGTCAAAGCCCCCCAGAGGATCACTAGAAATACTCGGCGTAGGTATGCCAACTGCAGTATTTATAAGGACATTAATACACAAAAAGGATAATGTAGTCTAGAAACAAAGCAAGTAGTATTCAAATATCGAAATTCAGGTAGGACTTTTATATAACAAGTAACCTAAGAGATTCTACAACTAAGAGGCTACATTAAAGGCATAAAACATGTTTTTTCTATTAGATATCAGAATAATCCATATTCACTATGATGCACTAGCACTTGAAAGGAAAATAGCCATCTAAGCTACAAAATATGAAGAGTAGAGTAACATCGAGTAGATTTCAGAATATATGTATTAGTAGTTTATGTCACAAACTTTAAAAGCACTCTTAAATTTTATATCTCATTATGAACGACAAACTAATACTTTGCTGATTAGATCATTATGCAAATCCAAAGATTATATGCTGAAAAAGGACTTGGACAGCTGAATAAATATCATGCAAGAATACTAAGACCCTATGCAGTAAAGAAAACAGAAAGCCGAAAGTGCACAGCCTTTATCAATTATGCAATTACATTGCAATTGATCCAATTATGTTAATTGTCACTGGCATTTAGCATATTTCCAGAGCAAGATCTCAGTGCTAAATGGTGGTTAGTTGGATTTACAACTTTCAGCTTACGTAAAGTAAGAAGACCTGAAATGAGCCATCAATAGGGCAAGAGATCAAGTTAAGATGGAAAACCATTCTCTGAATAATTGAATGAGGGCATGGGAGTCCCAGAATTTTCATTGTGCTTTTTGGCCATCAGTTTGGCTGACCATCCACAAAACTCAAGTAGAAGAACAGCTTTATCTGTTGATTTGAAAAAGTTTTCAAGATCTTCTGGAGTTTGCACAGGCTTCAGAGGAATCTCATCGGGCTTAAGTGACAAAAAGAAACGGACTGAAAATAGTAAACTTTGTGCGCTGGATCTCCCATGATACTTGTGTGACACTGAATTATGATAGTAGTATATTGTTATCTCATCTATAGCACCAAGGATCTCAGCTAGCATCTTCTCAGAATTCCTGTTAATAACCATTAGTTTTAGAAATTTAAGTTTCTCGTCATTGGCCACCAAGTATGAGACTTCCTTCATTAATGTTCGTGCTTCACCAGACCCTGTAATAAATTAGAACAATTCTTAAGATTGTCATGAGAAAGTTCAAAAAAAAAAAACATGTATCTGATAGATCATTCAAATTTTCTATATAGACATCTAGCCCCTAGGAAGAAGAAGCAAACAACAAGAAAGTATGCAAATTTATTTCCATATACCTCCATATGTGTAAACGCTAGCTTTTTTTTTTTTTTTGCATCATTCATCAAAAGAAGATACAAGTGTCTGTTAAGCAATCTCACAAACAACATTAGTTCTTATACTGGTTAATGCATTTTTCCATTAAAATGATCTAAGTACATTCAACCTGATTTTCTAGGTAAAAAAGTCTAACTTGTCGATAAAGAGTTTCAACAACACCAACGCTGATATCAATAAACATATTGAAATTTTAAAAAAAAAATGACTCACCAAACCAAAATAGTTTTTGCTTACACGCCATTTATGGAATTTTCGTGTAAATAGTCAAAAATGGCATATACCATGTAATTCAACTTAGAAAACCAAACTTTGAAACTATCTTCTCGACCCATCTAACACAACAGGGCGTTAAGATGAAAATAAAGATTTGAGAGGAATTGTGGAAGAGGCCTACAAGGGACAGTGACCACGAGAAGGATCTGGGGGTGGAGGCGAATCTGAGACGAGAAATTTCCCTTGGTGAGGGCCTGCCACTCTACTCTCGAACCGGAAGTCCTGCCGCTGCTCGAATAGGCGCCGGGATCGGCGAAAGCCTTCTTAGAGTATGACAGAATAAACAATGAAATGATCAGAGGGAGGAGGAGATGGTGGCGGAGCAGGTGTCCTCCCATTTCTATCGCTCTCGGCGGCGATGGGAGTCTCCGAACTCTGATTAGTTCAGTCTCCCCCTCGGTTGGATCTTAGAGGTTTTGTGGGTCGAGTCGGGTCGTCCGCAGTTCAGATCCCTGTCCCTTATCGGTTAATTCGATGCTACCGTACAAGTAATACCCTAACCTCTCATGTTAGGATTGTGGGACCCACATTTGATCGTCTCATGTCAACACACAAGAAATAAATTACGAATCTCACTATCTTAATAGATGGTAGGATGAAAATTTACCTTAACCTTTATTATCATTATGGACATTTAAATATAATATAGTCATTTTAATATAAAAATATACCAATGAATTTAGGAGAATGGCATTCTTACTCATAAATATTTTTTTAATGACAAATTAAAATGTTGTAATTGAGACTTTAGAGAGAGAGAGAGAGAGAGAGAGAGAGAGAGAGAGATAGAGAGAGTGAGTGAGTGTGTTTAGTTAAATTTATTAAAAATAATTTAAAAAATCATACAGCTTATAAGTTATTTTAGATTTTATTTTAAAATAAATTATTAAAATATTTGGATGAACTTATTATAGTCAACTTAAAGATATTAATGTGTTTGATATTATAAGATCTTTTTATTAATAAAATTATCAAAAAGGATATAATATTATTAATAGAGAGTTTTGGACTTCAAATAGTTAGCTTTCATAATCTCCATTGCTAACTTCATCGATCTCATCAACTTAAACACTTGCTAAGCATATGAGTTGATCATGAAGGACAACCAGTTGACCATAAAATTTGGAAGACATGAAAATCGAGTTGATGCAATCGAAGATTACAACGCCTAAGCTTCCTATTCCCTTTAATTTATTAGTTGTGTCACTGTGCATTTTATGGCTTGGCTTATTTTCATCGTTCATTTCCCCTTTGCTGTATCTAAAATAAAGGCGACATTTTTAATATTCAATGTTAGAATAAAATCTGATTCAATATAAGGTAAAGCAATATTAATGAAAATAACAAAGTGAATATGGCAGAACACTTTAAGTAATTGAATATCAAATACATGGCTTAAAAACGTAAAAACTCTAACACTAAAATTATCGTCCACTTCTTGCAATTTCCATAGCAATTGAATCATGCAATATCATCCAATATATATTACCTGGATTATCTTCATTCTCCATTGTAGAATTTACTGTAAATATATTGCGTTCAGTAGATGGTTGATAACTTTCATATTCAACTATTCGGAATGTCTCATCTGAAACATTCTTCTTTCTTATATAGTTGTGAATGGCCATTGTTGCCAGCACAATTTCTCTTAGTGCATCAATATGATAATAAGGCATATCAGCCAAAATATTCTATCTTGCTTTCCAAACTCCAAATATTCGTTCAACACAATTCCTACATGAAGAGTTGTAAAAGTTAAATCTTTCTTTCAAATTTCTTGATGCACGTAGTTGCAAGATCCTAGCTTAGTGAAGGTCTTCAAGATGATACCTTATATTTTTTACCTTTATAAGGACCCATAGATCCTGACAAATGTGAATATCTAGCATCAACCAAGTAATATTTTTTTCTTTTGGGGTTTAATTTATTACTTGTGCCACTGTGCATTTTATGGCTTGGCTTATTTTCATCGTTCATTTCCCCTTTGTTGTATCTAAAATAAAGGCAACATTTTTAATATTCAGTGTTAGAATAAAATCTGATTTTAATATAAGGCAAAGCAATATTAATGAAAATAACAAAGTGAAATATGGCAGAACAATTTAAGTAATTGAATATCAAATACATGGCTTAAAAAAACATAAAAAAAAAACTAACACTAAAATTATCATCCACTTCTTGCAATTTCCATAGAAATTGAATCATGCACTGTCATCCAATATATATTGTCAGGATTATCTTCATTCTCCACCGTAGAATTTGTTGTAAATATATTGCGTTCAATAAATGGTTGATAACTTTCATATTCAACTATTCGGAATGCCTCATCTGAAACATTCTTCTTTCATATATAGTTGTGAATGGTCATTGTTGCTAGCACAATTTCTCTTTGTGCATCAATATGCTAATAAGGCATATCAGCCAAAATATTCCATCTTGCTTTCCAAACTCCAAATATTCGTTCAACACAATTCCTACATGAAGAGTGGTAAAAGTTAAATTTTTCTTTCAAATTTCTTGGTGCACGTAGTTGCAAGATCCTAGCTCGGCGGAGGTCTTCAAGATGATACCTTATATCTTCACCTTTATAAGGACTCATATATCCTGACATATGTGAATATCTAGCATCAACCAAGTAATATTTTTTTCCTTTGGGGTGAGGAAAATTAAGTTTTGGCCTATGAATAGCTTCTCCAAATATTCTATTATTATGAGCAGCTCCTTCCCATCTAGCCCAGACAAATGTAAAACACATATCTAGCCCAGAATTTTTGCATGGAAAAACCTTTGTGTCCAATATATGGGATTGATTTTCCTTGTGGTAATTGCGCCTTAACATGTGCGCCATCAATGGCCCCGATGCAATCCTATTAATTATTTTAAAACAAACAATTTAGTAGATTACAAACACTAAATAAATTTAATACATGAACATGTGGTGTTTTTTATCTTCAAAATAATATAACATACGTCAAAAAATGGCTTGTATCATTGATGTTGAGGCATGTGGTATCATTTTCCCTTATTATACTCAGGATGAGGTTTAATTATATCTTCAGCTAGCTTGCCAACAACTTTTAGAATTCTATGAAAATGTCTTGAAATAGTTTCACCTGAATGATTAAATATCTCTTACAATAGCCTATTATCTGTACCATGAGCACAAGTCATCAAAAAAAATCCTTACTTCCTCATAGATAGCCATTCTCATAGTAGGGAGCAAATCATAGTTTTGGGTTAACTCATGACATAAATCCAAGAATATAGGTTTTGTCAAATGAAAAGCTTGATAACACCTTACTCTATGGGCATTTAATACTTCTTCTATGAATTTATTACCAATTCGGTCAGATGTACGACATGGAACTTTATGAATATAAGTCTCAAAATATGTTAAAATGCTAAGTGCTATTATTTTGCACACAATCAAGCATGCTAGATCGTCTTGGAATCCATCTTCATCTTCAATTGGTTCCTCCTCACAAAATGTATTTGAATCAATTAAAGCACAATGTTGAACATCCCAAGGCTCCATTAAACTATAGAAGTCATGAACAAAAAACATGTATAAGATACCAAAACAAAAAATATTGATTAACTTCGATAAATATTGTATCATGTTTACTGGAAAATAAGATTAAAGATTAAAGATGTAGCAAAACTATTAACAAAATCACAAAATTGTAAAACAAATCATCAACTTCAACTAATGAACTCCTCACATCACATGTGCAAATCACTATCAATGACATTAATTTTTTTTGCTCATGTCATGATATACTTTAGCCACGCCAAACGACAATCATTATTGGGTTGATTGAGAAAAATCGCCCACATTTCTTTTTCACTCAACAAGTTATAAGTGTAACACCAAAGCTCAATTTTATGTTTTATCCTAGGAACATTTTTTAATATCACCATTGCAGATTCAATGTCTTTCTGTATCAAAGGTGTGGAAGTTGTGGTGCTCTTATTTTCTAGATACTTTAAAAGAGTTTGAATATCTTCTTTTAGTGAGGTTGCTCCAGAAATTTTCTTCTTTTCTTTACCTTCTTCTCCATTAAATTTTTTCTCCAACAATGACAAAGATGGAAACACAATATCATTACCCATATTACTTGTTTCTTTGATTCCAAAGTTTACATCATTCTCGATTCCCCTATCCTCATTATATTCACTATCATCGATGCCAATATGCTCTTTAAAATAAGGAAAATCATCATTTTCCTTCATAACCTCTTCATTGTCATCAAGGCAATGTACAGTTTGTTAACTTGGTGCCCTTGCCCTTTCCCTTGTGGCAACAACAATAGAAAATAATTTATCATATGAAAATCAAACGAGTTATAAATCTTTATTTCTAAATTTGGCATACTCTCCATTTTCCTGCAATAATAAAATATATTATTATTAATGAACGAATAAATAATTTTATGTAAATAAAATTAGAAACATTACCCTAAGTTTTCTCTCCCACCATTCACGGGAGGTATCAAGTGAATTATTTGTAAGATTCCAACCAACTCTGGTTTCTATGTACATCAACTTCTTAAATAATAACCAATCCTTCTTCATGGAATCCTAATAGTTTTGAAGCTGCTTGTACACATAATTTTTTCCAGTTGCATCATTAAACTTTCTCACTAAGTTTTTCCATCCATTCGTATTAAAGTGACTATTTGGTCGATTGCCTAGTAAAATTTCCTCTTCACAAAAATCAACAAATTTTAGAGATAGAAATGGAGTCCACCTTGCATTTGAACGTTCTTCACTTTGTTGATTTGTTTTAGTTGAATTTTTACTTGTAATCTTACTCAAAGTTGGGTTTGATGTGTCTCCTTTGTTTCTATTGTCTTGATTTTCCATTTCCAAACTAAAAAATTAACCAAAAACCAACAAAATAAATGAGGAGCAGTACTAAAATCAACAATGGAGCATGGATAGGAAGATGATAAAACTAACAAGATGATATTGCTAACTTTTGCTGATTTATGATTCATGTTTCGACGTCACAATATAGTGTATGAGTGGTTTCTATGTGTTGGTCTAAATTAAGCATATTCAATCAAATTCTTGCTGTTGATGAGAATTTATAGCATTTCTCTTAGCAGCATAGTATCAAATTTTTTTTATAGGAATTTGGTGATGTACCATGTGTTGGTGCAACCTTAGGTCAAGGTTGACCTGGTTGACCCGACTCGAGTTGACTTGACTCGAGTTGTATTTTGATGTTTGACTTGGGAAGATTGTTGATGCAACCTTAGGTCAAGATTGACCTAGTTGAGTTGCATGTTGATGTTTGACACTCGTGGAAGAGTTGTATTCTTGATGTGAGACAAGAATAGATGGTTGGGAGATTATTGGTGCAACCCTAGGTCAAGGTTGACCTGGTTGACCTGAAAAGTCCAAGTATGGAGACTTGGCAAACGGAAAAGTCCAAGCAGGGAGCTTGGCACGCGAAAAGTCCAAGTATGGAGACTTGGCACTGGAAAAGTCCAAGTACGGAGACTTGGCACGGGGAAAAGTCCAAGCAGGTAGCTTGGCACGCGGAAAGTCCAAGTATGGAGACTTGGCACGGGGAAAGTCCAAACAGGGAGTTTGGCACGGGAGAAAGTCCTGGTGAGTGAAGCCAGGCAGTCGGAAAGTCCTGGTGAGTGAAGCCAGGCAGTTGGAGAAAGTCCTGGTGAGTGAAGCCAGGCAGGGGAAAGACCTAGTGAGTGAAGCTGGCGGGTGAAATCACGGTGAGTGAAGCGGTGAAAATCCTAGTGAGTGAAGCTAGGTGAAAGGAAAGTCCTGGTGAGTGAAGCCGGTGAAAGTCCCAGTGAGTGAAGCAGGGGGGGAAAGTCCTAACTGGATGTTAGGCGGTTGGAAAGTCTGAGTGAAGTCAGGCGAGGAAAATCCAGATGGATCAAGGGTGATCGGACATCCGGTGTTGAGAAGTCCAAGTGAGTGAAGCTTGGCATATGGAGTCGAGAGGGCTCGGTGGCTCGTTCTCCGAACTAGGTTAGAGGGCACTCTAAGCGAGGAGTTGGATCGATCGGTGGCCGATCCGGTGATCTGCGTTTGCCCGATCGGTGCGGTGACCGATCGATTAGATCGATGGCTCATCGATTGCAATCGATCGGTCGAAGACCGATCGGAGGCAACGCAACCTTGCGAGAAGAAAACCGTGGATCGGTCTGGCTGAGTTCCACTTGATCGGTCGGCGGACCGATCGGGAAGAAGACAGTAGAGGGCGGATCGGTCTATGGACCGATCGAGAGGTTCCCTGATCGGTCCTGAGGCCGTCGGGGCTTCATCGCGACACCGATCGATCGGGGACCGATCGGTGACAGCAAGCTTCACGCGCTTAGGGCGATCGGCGGGCCGATCGATGTTCTAGCCGTTGCGATGCGCGGCTAGTTTCTTCATTGTTTCTTCTTCGCGGTATAAAGGGGTGAGGGCTTCTACAGGGCTTCTTCCTTCTTTTGGGAAGTACTCCTTCTGCTGAATCTTTTCTGCTTCCTGCTGAGCTTTGGTTGAGCTCTCATTGTGCTGAGTTCTGTTGAACTCGTCGAAGCTCTGCGTGAGTTTCCTGCTGGTGTTCTAGCTGCTGGATCCGAGAAGCTGCTGCTTCATCAAGGTTCCAGTCGACAACAAGAGGCAAGCAAGTGTATTACAATTTCTATTGTTCTTGTTTGTTTTCTCCATTGTTGTACTCCTTTGTTTGCTGTTGCAAAAGATTGTGGTGAGGTTTCTCCACCCATAAGGAGTTTATATTAGCCGGTTCTCCGGGGACTCATCCACCGACGGATTGACCGGACTCGTCCACCTTACGGACACGCCGAGGAGTAGGAGCCCTAATCTCCGAACCTCGTTACATCCATCGAGTTTGAGGTTTGATTTCTTTCCGTGTCGCTTCTATTGTTTTATTTCCGCTGCGCTAACTCGACATTGTAGAAAGAATCGAACGAATTGGGGTCGGCTATTCACACCCCCCTCTCTAGCCGTACAAAGGATCCTAACAAGTGGTATCAGAGCGAGGTCGCTCTTCATCGGATTAACACCCGTGGGAGCAAAGCTAGAGATGGATCAATTCGGAGAAGACATCACCATTCCACCCTTCTACAATGACAACTTCGCATATTGGAAGGTAAGGATGATGTATTTTCTTAGGACTAATATGTGGAACTGGTTTTGTGTACAAGAAGGGTTTACTCCTCCAATGGATAAAGAAGGAGAGCCTCTAGAGAAGAACAAGTGGACAAAGGAACAAGTCCATCAATCCACGATCAACAATGAGGTAACTAAAACAATTGAATTTTCATTACCTACTAATATTTTGCGTAAGATAGGTGAATACAACAATGCCAAGGAGTTGTGGGATAACTTGGCCAAGTACCATGAGGAGAGTTCCACTTCAAGCCATGAAGAGGAGCCTAGTGAGCCAAGTAGCTCACATCATGGAGGGAGCGAATTGGGAGTTGAGGGCTACTCAACATCCAAGGAAGAAGAGGAGGAGAGTTCCTCTTGTTCAAGTTCGGAGCAAGAAGAAGAGACATCTACCTCCGGAAGGGATGAGGAAGAGAGCTCACACCCATCCCCAAACCTAGGTAACTCAAGCATTTCAATTTCAAATAAGTTACATATAATATGCTTTGAGTGTAGGGAATTTGGGCACTACAAGAGTAAGTGTCCAAAGAGGGTCAGGAAGACTCCACCGGCGCCAAAGGTCAAGGTAGCCGGAGTCCCGACACGCAAGGGCAAGGAGCACGTGGTGTGCTTCCAATGCAAGCGAAGGGGACATTATCGGAGTCATTGTCCGAGGGGGAGGCAACCTCACAAGGGCAAGAAACCGAGCACTTCTATAGGGGGAGCTAAGGCAAACCCTAAGGTATCATTTAAGTCTCATTCGTGCAATACTAGTAAGATACATGCTAGAAATTTTATTGCACTAGTCAATAATGATAAGCATGATAACATTAGAAATCAATACACATGCTTAGGTGCCAAACATGTGAGCCTAGATAAGGATAACCCTAGGAAAGCCAACCCTAGAATTACCTCATCTAAGGTTAAGGAGAACCTAGGTAGGAATCCCAAATCAACTAGACACATGCCTAGGAATGCCTCAAAGAAAAATGACAAATCAAAAATTGAGGTATTAGAGAAGGAGAATCAAGTCTTGAGGTCAAGACTTGATACTTTGGAAAAGACTCTTAAGAACTTGGAGAAGTCATCTCTAGGGTTTAAGGGTCAAATTTCAAAGACCAAGGACAAGAAAGGTTTGGGTCACAAACCTAAGTCCCAAATGGTCAAGCCCACTTATCACAATGTTCCATTCGATTATGGAACAAAACCTAGGGCTAGGAAGACCATTACCAAGGTTACAAGGGGAGTCACCCCTATAGTTGACCTTGATGAGACCCAAATGACCAAGGCTTCAAAGCCTAAGAGGGTCATTAGGAGGGTTGCTAGGGAAGTTATCCCTAGTGAATATTTAGTGAACCCAATGAGCTCAAGTAGGTATTGGGTTCCTAGGAGCATCTTCTCTACCCCATAAATGGGTTAGAGAGTGTCAACTCCAATAAGAAGGGTAGTTAACCCAACTTTGAGGAAATTGACACTCAAGGAGCATTTTCAAGGTTTTGTGAACCTTTTGAAAATGAAATGGAATTATTATTTACTCCTTAAAGAGTAAATTGTGCCATACTTGAAAAATATCGATTTCAATCTTATTTGGCACAATTTAAGAAAACCTAGAGAAATACCATAATTGGGATTTTGGTTTTCTCTTAGGGATATATGGGCAATCTAGGATTAGAATTTAAGTTAGCTAAGTGATTAAGGATACTTAGATAGGTAATCTAGGTATTTTATTTGTGCTAACTTACCATGATTGGTTGCCATATGCCATGTCATGACATCATATTTAATTTATGATCATTTGAAATGCCATGATAATGCTTAGGTTATTATATGTCATGTGTTAGTTTAGTTTCAAACTTTATGCCATGACATCATGACATTGGCACATGTTTTCATTTATGATACCATTTTATGCCATGTCATCATCTCTTGCATTAATGATCAATTGAATTGATTTAAGGATGAAAAATACATTTTGATATTGAGATCAAATTTGTGTTTAGAAAATGCATGAGACCTTAGTTTAAGATACCTAAACCCATATCTCACATCAAAATTGACATGGATGTGTTTGATACACTTTAGATGTGTGTGAGATATTAGGATCATGAGTCAGGATCAAGGTGCATAGTTCTTGTACCTAGATGAGCCTAATTCAAGAAATGGAGGATCATAGGGAAAGCTTGTGTACAAGTCATGTACATCTAGCCCTAAGATTATGGTCCTAAATTCAAATGGTTTTAAAAGCATTTTAAAATTGATTTGAAAAACCTTGATGAAGCTTTCCTAGTGATAGCATTCATCATTGGACATTGTGATACAAAATTGACTTAACTTTGAACTATTTCAAAGCTTTTGAATTTTGTATCAAGATTGAAAAATGGAAACTATTTTCATAGAAAATTATTTTTCCGTGATAGAATATGTTATGAGGAATGTATCCTCAAAATTTCACAATTTTTCGAATTTTCTGGAATTTATTAGGGGTTTCTGAATTTCGGGAGAAGAAAAATCAGAAATCCCTGTGATCAGTGTCTGGATCGGTCGCTGGACCGATCCAGGGAGGGCTGGATCGGTCACTGGACCGATCCAGAGTGCTGTGGATCGGTCTGGTGACCGATCCAGTGAGGTCTGATAGCGTGCCAATGTGCTGAAATTCGACTGCATGTCTGAAATTTCGGCTGACAGTTGGTTTTTAGATTCATAAAGGTTTGAAACTCTCCAAGACATTGTTGGTGCAATGGTCAAGGGGGAGTTGGCCTTTAGGGGGAGTTTACCTAATTGTCAAGGGGGAGTTGACTTTTAGGGGGAGTTTTTACTCCTTAAAACTTTTGAGGATTAGTGATATGAGATTATCACTAAGTTGATTGTTGAGTTTAGTATCAAGGGGGAAAATAAGAGTTTCAATGAAAGGTATGGGACTTTCATTAGGAAGAAACTTTTGACCTTGATATCCTCCTTTTACTTTTTGATGTGTGTCAAAAAGGGGAGAGTGTTTATTGGAGAACCCAAGTTAGGTTATCGGGTTAACCTAAGCTAGGGGAAGAATGTCAAGGAATGTTCAAGGAAGAACATTGGAATTCTTTTTGATGTGTGTCAAAAAGGGGGAGAACTATTGGAGAACCCAAGTTAGGTTATCGGGTTAACCTAAGGGGAGAATGTCCGGAGAATGTTCAAGGAAAGAACATTGGACATTGGAAGATGGTTGGAAAACCTAAGTTAGGTTATCGGGTTAACCTAACTTGATTATAGTTTTGTCAAACATCAAAAAGGGGGAGATTGTTGGTGCAACCTTAGGTGAAGGTTGAACTGGTTGACCCGACTCGAGTTGACTTGACTCGAGTTGTATTTTGATGTTTGACTTGGGAAGATTGTTGATGCAACCTTAGGTCAAGATTGACCTAGTTGAGTTGCATGTTGATGTTGACACTCGTGGAAGAGTTGTATTCTTGATGTGAGACAAGAATAGATGGTTGGGAGATTATTGGTGCAACCCTAGGTCAAGGTTGACTGGTTGACTGAAAAGTCCAAGTATGGAGACTTGGCAACGGAAAAGTCCAAGCGGGGAGCTTGGCGCGAAAAGTCCAAGTATGGAGACTTGGCTGGAAAGTCCAAGTACGGAGACTTGGCACGGGAAAAGTCAAGTATGGCACGGGAAAAGTCAAGTATGGAGACTTGGCGGGAAAGTCAAGCAGGAGTTTGGCACGGAGAAAGTCACAGTGAGTGAAGCAGGCGGTCGGAAAGTCTGGTGAGTGAAGCCAGGCGGTTGGAGAAAGTCCAGGTGAGTGAAGCCAGGGGAAAGACCTAGTGAGTGAAGCTAGGCGGTGTGAAAGTCGGTGAAGCCGGTGAAAATCCTAGTGAGTGAAGCTAGGTGAAAGGGAAAGTCCTGGTGAGTGAAGCCAGGCAGTGGAAAGTCCTGGTGAGTGAAGCCAGGCAGCGAGAAAGTCCTAACTGGGATGTTAGGCAGTGTGGAAAGTCCTGGTGAGTGAAGCCGGGCAAGGGAAAATCCAGATGGATCAAGGGTGATCGGACATCTGGTGTTGAGAAGTCCAAGTGAGTGAAGCTTGGCATATGGAGTCGGAGAGGGCTCGGTAGCTCGTTCTCCGAACTAGGTTAGAGAGGGCACTCTAAACCTAGGAGTTGGATCGGACTGGTGACCGATCCAGTGATATTGCGTTTGCCCTGATCGGTCCGGTGACCTCACTGATCGCAATCTGATCGGTCTGGAGACCGATCAGGAGGCAACGCAACTTGCGAGAAGAAAGCCGCCACCCATGGCCTGATCGATCGGCAGACCGATCAGGCATAGATCAGTGGCGTGAGGAGCCGAAGCCTGATCGGTCTATGGACCGATCAGGAGGTTCCCTGATCGGTCCACAGACCGATCAGGGCTTCGATCGCGACACCTGATCGGTCTGGGGACCGATCAGGTGACAACAGAAGCTTCACGCGCCTAGGCTGATCGGTCTGCAGACCGATCAGTGTTCTAGCCGTTGCGATGCAACGGCTAGTTTCTTCGCTGTTTCTTCTTCGCAGGTATAAAGGGGCTGAGGGCTTCTACAGGGCTTCTTCCTTCTTTTGGGAAGTACTCCTTCTGCTGAATCTTTTCTGCTTCCTGCTGAGCTTTGGTTGAGCTCTCATTGTGCTGAGTTCTGTTGAACTCGTCGAAGCTCTGCGTGAGTTTCCTGCTGGTGTTCTAGCTGCTGGATCCGAGAAGCTGCTGCTTCATCAAGGTTCCAGTCGACAACAAGAGGCAAGCAAGTGTATTACAATTTCTATTGTTCTTGTTTGTTTTTCTCCATTGTTGTACTCCTTTGTTTGCTGTTGCAAAAGATTGTGGTGAGGTTTCTCCACCCATAAGGAGTTTATATTAGCCGGTTCTCCGGGGACTCATCCACCGACGGATTGACCGGACTCGTCCACCTTACGGACACGCCGAGGAGTAGGAGCCCTAATCTCCGAACCTCGTTACATCCATCGAGTTTGAGGTTTGATTTCTTTCCGTGTCGCTTCTAT
This sequence comes from Zingiber officinale, assembly GCF_018446385.1. Lineage (NCBI taxonomy): Eukaryota > Viridiplantae > Streptophyta > Magnoliopsida > Zingiberales > Zingiberaceae > Zingiber > Zingiber officinale. The sequence goes on along the minus strand of NC_055987.1, from coordinate 108,567,023 downwards.
TGTTTTATTTCCGCTGCGCTAACTCGACATTGTAGAAAGAATCGAACGAATTGGGGTCGGCTATTCACACCCCCCTCTCTAGCCGTACAAAGGATCCTAACACCATGAAAGTAGGTTATGCAAAAATCCAACAAGAATTTCATCTTATAGATCTCATTGTATTTCTAGCTTCATTGTTCCTATTTATCAATGGCATATACTACTCCCCTCGATGAGGTAAGTCTTCCCTAGGCACTCCCATAGATTTATCATTCCCCTATCCAAATTCCATGAGACTTCATATTTTTATCCATACATAAAGGCACTTGACCACAAACTATAAGGGACCTTCAAGGCATGAGTCATAAGAAGAAAAATTGGTGCTTTCATAATTTACCAAATATATTTGAAGACCAAAATAATACTTAAATCTAAGAAAAAATTGAACCAAAGCATATTCAATCAGGGATTACTATTTTTACAACTACGGCTGGAAAATAAGGATATCAAAAGAAATTTGATAGAAAAAATCAAATTCTAACCATACGCTGAAGAATTTTTGCACCGAGGGAGAGAAAAATTGAAAAGGGGCCTCAGCAGAGAAGATGACACAACGCTGAAAGAGAAGTTGGTGGAGATAGAAAAATATTAGGTTTATAAAAATTTATGGAGATGGGGATTTATGAAATTATATAAGGATATTATAGAGAAGAAATCTATTAAAATAAGATTATTTTTTAAATAGTAGGGTCTCCCATACTTTTTTTAAAAATAGCTTATAAGCTCCAAAATAGTTTATTTTGACAGCTTACAAGCTATTTTAAAAAAATTTACCAGATAAGTTTGAAGAACTTATAAATTCCAAAATAGCTTATAAGCGGTTTTAGAGAGCTTATAAGCTTAGCCAAACACTCTCTCTCTAGGTAAGATTCTACAAAAGCTAATTAAACTTTGTGTTACTAGGATTGTTTGGCAAGGTAAATAAGTCAAGTTTTAAATTAATCAAGCTATTGAAATGGCTGATCAAACTTGGGTTTTTTTCTCTTTAAGCTTGATTTGAGTTTCGTTCAATCAGATGGTATTGAACTCCTGACTCAAGTATTTGACTATTTAAAAATTTTACATTTTAAAACTTATTTTCAAATTTATTTATTCATTTTGAGAGATTTTTAGTTTGGTTGTTTTCTAGAAGGAACACGTTGTTATAGGGTATGATGGTAAGATATCAACAAAGGCCACTATATCTTTAGAATTCGAGTGTAGTGTTAAGTATACAGAAGTTTGCATTATGGGGTTCAACTGTAACGTAATGTCAAGGACCACTACATCCCTATGAAAACTTGGGCGTAATGTTAAATATGCAAAAGTTTATATTGTAGGATTTGACTGTAACATATCGACAAGAACCACTACACATTCATAAGAACTTAAGTGTAATGTTAAATATACAAGAATTCTCACACTATAAGTTAGATAAGAACAAATATTATAGAAAAACTAATAGTCAATATTTGAAATATGGAACATAAAAACCCTCGTTAATAAAACAATAGAGGTAGTAGATACGATGATTAGAGAAAAAAATTAGTATTTTGTATGTACAAGAGACAAAATGAGTAGGTGAGAAGGAAAATATGATAGAAAACTCGGGTTTTAAATTATGGTATACAAGAAATAATAAAATAAGATATGGAGTGGATATTATTGTACATAGTTCATTAAAGAATGAAGTTGTAGTAGTTAGAAAGGAAAATAGAATTATAGCTCTCAAAATAGTAGTGGTGAAAATACTATCAACGTAATTAGCATATAAGCATCTCAAATAGAATTAGATGAAGACACCAAATCAAGATTTTAGAATGAAAACATTCTGTCAAATGAAATAATTTTAATAGGAATTGATCTAAATGAATATTTCAGAGTGAAAAATAATGAATATGAGAGGATACATGGGGGTTATAGGTTTAGAATAAAAATTGATTAAAAAAAAGAGAAAAACTATATTGAATTTTGTAATAGCATATGACTTTATACTAGCTAATACTTTTTTTAAAAAAAGAAAAGAATACTTTGTCATATTCAAAACTAAGAATAATAAATCACATATTGACTTTCTTATAGTAAGGAAGAGAGATAGAAAGATTTGTAAAGATTGCAAGGTCATTTATATAGAAAACTTAACTATACATCATAGGTTAGTAATGTTGAATATGCGCCTTAATCATAATATCAATGGAAGAAAAATATACACAACTTCTACAATTAAGTGATGAAAGTTAAAGGATGAGAAGTAAAATATATTTAAGGAGAATGTAGGAATACAAGCATTATATGAAATATGTGGTGACCTTAATACAACACGAGATAAGATAGTATCAAAGTTAAAAATAGTAATCAAGAGTGAACTCAATGAGTCAAAGGGGCATGCACCGTCAAATAATGAATCTTGGTGGTGGAATGAGCAAGTGTTGTTACAATCCACAAGTGTATAGTTGTTGTCAAGTAATAAAAAATATTAATCCCATATAGACTATTGGTTAAACACTAGTTAACTTCACATAACGAATTATCTAGATAATCGAGGGTTGATTCATGAGTGTTGAAAACTAGGAATTAAGAAGAGAGAGAGAAGAGAAAGGGAAAGAGTGTGAGCGCAGGTGAATAAAGAGGGAGATGAAGTTGGATTGGTGGATGATAGATACTAGGATTTTGGTTTCATTATGATGTTAGTTAATATCCTTATACATTGTTTATCTATCTAACTCCATGCTTATATTCTTGTAGGGCTTCTAACTAAAGCCTGACACAATCCCACGAATATCACACAGGAGAGTTTACCCAAGTTCTAACGTCATTAAGTAAAAAGAATAACTTTAGAAAGTTTGGTTAAAGGGATACTGTTGTTCTCTTATGTTGGTGTAGTTAGCACTAATGGTCTAACTCAGGTTTTGATGAATGATAAAGTAGGTTAAGTTAGTTTTGTTGTGATCTAACACTTTGACTGAGTGTGCAGGAAAAATCCAGCTAGGTCGACGGGTCAACCAGACAGCTAGTGTGAAGCCTAGCTAGGTCGACGGACCGACCGGATAGCTGGTAAGAAGTCTAGATAGGTTGACGGGCTGACCGGATATCTAGCATGAATCCCAGCTAGGTCGACGGGCCGACCGGATAGCTGGCACGAAGTCTAGACTGGTCGACGGGCTGATCGGATGTCTGACAAAAGGTAAATAAAAGTAAGTCACTGGAGGAGAGTGACTATGAGGACGCGGCCCAGTTGAGGGACAGTAGGCGTCAGTTTAGTTTAATTTCATTTAAGATCCCTAAACTGAGACCTTGATTAGTTCCTAGTCCTAGGAGGACAGTAACTAATTACTCTATTTTTTAAATTGTGCTAACACTTGTCTTGCAGGGCATTTTGGACTAACACATTTGTTGCAGGGCAAGAAAGCAAGCAAAGAAGTAAAGCTACCTTCGGGTGAACAGTACTCGAAAGCACCTTCCATGGCTATGGAAGGAGCCTCAGTATATTCATAGAAGGCGTCTTCCATGGCTATGGAAGGCGCCTTCCGCTGGATGAAATTTGGCCGAAGTCTTAGATAAGCATCGATCATTTCGGGATTGATTTTGCCTCATTAGAGGCGCCTTCCATGCTTATGGAAGGCGCCTTCTAAGCCTTTTATAAGGTAGTTTTGAGGAGGCATTAGAACAACAATGACATACATGCTACTGCGCGTTCATTCAAACTTTTGACTGCTCCCTATTGCTGCTACGACTCTACTACGAAGCTGCTGAGCTCGATGACTTATCAGAGGAGTTTCGATCGCACCTGGCAAACATACATCAACACAAGAAGAGCTCTTATTTCGATCCATAAGAGTGTTGGTAACCTTTTGTACTTAATTACTATAAAAGGGCAAGTGCAGTGTGTTGCATTTGACCTAACCTTTTGCACTCGATTATCTCTTCCGAGGGTACCGGAAGAGGTTTTTAGTGCATTGCCCATCGATAGGTCTGCAGGACCTGGGCCTTGAAGTAGGAGTCACCGAAGGCTCCGAACCAAGTAAAAATTGCTCGTATTTTTCTAGTGTTTTCTTATTTACTTCCCGCTACGTACTCTGTTTTAATTTTTAAAAGAAAACAAGTTTTGAAAATCACGTGATTCACCCCCCCTTCTCATGTGTGTCATGCTCCAACAAGTAGTATCAGACAAGGTGCCGCTTTGATTTGGTGTAACCACCAATCATGCAAGAGGGTAATTTTTCTTTTCATTTTTTAGCTGTTCGACATAATCCAAATTGGTATAATTACCTCTTTAGAAATTTTTTTTTTGTAGCAAATTAATTTGAATTGGTTCAACACCAATTCAGTCATAATATTTTTTTTTTCTCTTCTTTCTCTCACACTACTAATTCAAGACCAAGTCTTGGGACCCTCTCTCTCTTCTCTATTTGTGTGCAGAATTCATGGCCCAGTCCGAGGGTTACATCACCATCCGACCTCCCCTATTCAATGGCAACTATTAAGGTCAAAATGTAGCTAGAGGGGGGGGGGGGGGAGGGGGAGGGGGGGGAATAGCTCATCGTGCGCTCATCGTCTTGCTTCTTGGTGATGATGTGCAGCGGAAAATACAAGAAACAAAATTATAATGCTAACACACGGACTTACTTGGTATTCACCTCAAGAAGAGGTGACTAATCCAAGGATCCACACACGACACACACTCTCCACTATGAAAACACTCCTTTACGGTAACTACCAAAGGCGAAGAAGCCCTACAACACTCTCAGTACAAGAAGAAAGAAAGGGAAGCAAATACAATTGAAATCTTATAAGATTTACACTTGAAACCCTAACCCTAGCTTCTTCTTCTTGTCGTAGATCGCCTCTTGACTTAGACGTGCACAAGCACTTGCCTCCAAGAACCTTCAAGAACTGGCGATGAGAGTTCGGAGTGTTGGAGTGTATACTGAAAGCCTAAGCTTTGTAAACATTCATTATGAATAAAGAATCACATTTGGTCAAATTTTCTACATTTAGTTGTAGTTGTTCAATTAATTTATATTGTAGATAATATAGTATGTGGTGTCACATACAGAAGATGATATTATCAGTACCTTATAAATTATAAACAGTAGCTCACGACCAAAATGGAAAGGAACAAACCATTAGAAGGTCGTAGTGTAATTAGGTATCAGTTTATCTTGACTGTATAATTACACTAGTACACTCAGAGTGTATTGAGTAGGACCATTTGAGGTCGTTTCTTTTATACTGACTTTATAAAGAAACAAAGACCTTGGTTATTATGGAAGTGTGTGCTCTTAATCCTAATATAATAACAAGCACATATATTTGATATTTATTTCTTTAATTTATCAATGGGTGAGATTTAGTTCGATAAATCAATAAGCCCGATAAGTTGGGAAATGGTATCACTTATAGTGTGTGTTGTTGATTATAGAAGGAAACTGTGTCCTAGAGATACTAGGTTGAGAATGTCCTCAAGAGGAGCTCATAAAGATTGTCATGTTAAACCCTGCAGGTGGATTTAGTCCGACATGATAATAAGGTTGAGTGGTACTACTCTTGGACTTAGATATTAATTAAATGAGTTGTCAGTGACTCACTTAATTAGTGGACATTCGATATCTTAAACACAGGGAGACTAACACACTTATAATAAGAAGGAGCCCAAAAATGTAATTTGGGATTGGTGCGGTAGTTCAATGATAGTTCTCTAGTGGAATGAATTATCATTGGTAAAATTAAGTTGTGTGTTCGGGGCGAACACGGGATGCTTAATTTTATCGGGAGACCAAAATCAATTCCTCCTCTCGGTCCCTATCGTAGCCTCTTATTTATAGAGTTCTATACCCACATATACCCACCTTCTATACCCACCCAATGGGGGCCGGCCAAGCTAGGGCCGGCCTAGGTATAAAATTGGGTGGCCGGCCCTAGCTTGAACCCAAGCTAGTAGGGCCGGCCAAATAAAATTAAAAAGAAATTTAATTTTAATTTTTATGTGGAAGATATATTTTAAAGAGAATTAAAATTAAAATATCTCTCTTGTAAAAGATCTACAAAAGATTAAAGAAAGAGATTAGATCTCTTTCCTTATTTGTAGATTGGAGAGATGTTTTATTTTTTCTTTAAAAATTATTCACATGTTGATAAAATTAAAATTATAGAAATTTCCTTTTATCAACCATGAAGAGATTTTAAAGAGAAATTTTATTTTTTAAAATTTCCGGAAACAAATTAGGAAGTTTTAATTGTTGATTAAAACTTGTCCTCTTTTGTTTCCAATGATGTGGCCGGCCATCTCAAGTTAATTGGGAAATTTTGTTTTATTTTTCTCAATTAATTCATGTCAAGAAAAATTAAGGAAATTTTATTGTAATTAAATTTCCTAATTTGCCTAGGCCAAGGAATATAAAAGAAGGGGTAGGGGTGCCTTCATGAAAAACAACCTCTATTGTTTTCTCTCCCATTTTCCTTGGTGTTGTGGCCGGCCATTACTCTCTCCCTCTCTTCCTCTTGTGGTGGCCGAATACTTCATCTCTCTTGGAGTTCTTGTGGTGGCCGGATACTACTTGGAGAAGAAGAAGAAGAAGGAGAGAAAGCTAGCATCTCTTGGAGCTTGGTTAGTATTTTGATTTTCTTCTTTGGTGAAGTTCTTCCTTTGTGGCCGAACCTTGCTTGGAGGAGAAGAAGGTGGTTGGTGGTTTCTCATCTCGGTAGATCGTTGCCCACACAACGTCCGAGGTTAGAAGAGGAATATGGTAGAAGATCAAGAGGTTTTTCTACAAGGTATAACTAGTAATTTCTATTTCCGCATCATGCTAGTTATTTATGGAAATAATACCAAATACAAGAGGCTTACGTTCTAGAATTTCGAATATGTTTTTCAAGTTGTGTTCTTTTGTTTTTTCTTTTCCTTGTGATTTGATTGTTCTCTTTGGTTAACCTAAAGTTATTTTAGAAAATTAAATATTAGCTTTCTATTAAAGGTTTTGTCTAGTCGGTGGTGGTTGCTCCCATATCCAAGAAGGCCATGTGCCTCGCCACGTCAGTACTGGGAACCTTTTATGGAAATTAATATTTAATGAAATTAATAACTTAAGGAGACTTGGGTCGAACGTGTTAAGTTCCGCAGGAGATCCAAGTCAAAACCTAAAAGAACAAATAGATTAAGTTTTGGATCAAACGTGTTAAGTTCCGCAGGCGATCCAAAATTTAATTTAAAAGAACACATGGTAGCTAGGAAAAGGTTCAGACCTTTGTACAAAATTTTTGTACAGTGGAACCTATAGGTTTTCCGAGTAGCAACCAACAATTGGTATCAGAGCAAGGGTTTTGCCTCTGTGTATTTGGTATTTAGTTTAATTATGCACATGTCATACATAATTTAGGCAGGATAATAGTAGGATGTGCTAACTTTGTGGAGCAGGATCCAACTATTATGGCTTTTAGTTAATTATGTGTGTGATTGGACCCTTGGACATGTCAAGGGCAATTTATATGTGTGTGCATGATTGTATTAAAATACAGCAGGAGCTGTATTTAGTTTTATTAGGATTTTATTTTTGATCTAGATACATGTACATTCCTTTTATTGAATATAGGATCAAAAATGTAAAATTCCATTTATGTCGCGGATCGAATCTTGCAAAGCGTGGAACCTTCTAAGGACCAGAGGCGCAGCGGAACTAGGAGCAAGATGGATGCGACAGCTAGACCCGGTGGCGGTGGCCAAATATGGCAGCAGCTTGGAATGACAACACACGGAGGACAATTAGAGATAAAAGCCATAATAGTTGAAAATTAAATTTTCTATTTATTGCTTTTATATTGTGTTGTGTGTGCATGTTAGTTTACAAGTTTAAGTAGGCTAGCATAGTTAAAATTCCTTATTTATAAATAACTAAGTGGGAGAGGGATTTTTAAATAAATCCGATGGTCTCCATTACTGGTTTGTAAGTGATGCAAACAAGCTTGCACGTTGGCTCTGAGTGCCTTCCTCCATAACGGATGAGCTTGTTTGCGGATCACTAGAACAGACTTCCATTTTTGGATGACTATAGGAAGTTAATTAAGAGCATGTGATCTTCTCCAACGGAAGGGGTATAATCTTATTAATGGACTTAGTGTCAAGTAATGGTATACACTTAGACACATCTAATAGTATCCTCCCTAACGGAGTCACTGCTATTATTTGTGTGACCAAATGATACCAACTATTAATTTTATTTGTCAAAAAGTTAGGTTGACAAGATAATAAAATTAATGGGTTAAAACTCTCCTTTTACGAATGTTGAATTTGTATACGTCCACACTAACGTGGCATACAAAATTCACGGTGTTATGAGGTGTTGGTTAATTTAAAATAGTATTGTTTGAGGAATCAATATTATTCTAAATTTAGAGTTCTGACCAAAAGTTATTTGTGATTCTTAGCATGACTTTCAACCCACTGTCCATCATACTTCAACAAAATAGACTTACTGGACCTAATTACATAGATTGGAAAAGGAACCTGGACATTGTTCTGACTGCTGAAAGCTATAAATTTGTACTGACTGAACCTTGTCCTGATGCACCCACTGGTGAATCTACCCAAGAGGAGATTGAATATCATAAGAGATGGGTAAAGGCAGATGAGATGGCGCGGTGTTACATTTTGGCTTCAATGTCAAATGTATTGCAACATCAGCATTAAGATTTACCAACGACATATTATGAACAATCTCAAGGAGCTCTTTGGTCATCGGGATAGGGCTTCTAGACAAGAAGCTATGAGAAAGATAATGAGCGACCACCATACAAGAGGGTACTCATGTGAAGGATCATATCCTAAAGATGATGGCTTATCGGAGAGATACAGATCCTTGGAGGAGAAATTGATGGAAACCCGGATCGATATGATCCTCCAAACGCTACCTAAAAGTTTTGAGTTCCGCTCGAACTATAATATGAATAAAAGGATTTATTCATTGGGGAACTACTGCATCAAGCAGCAGAAGGATTACTTAGTCACAATTCTCAAATTCACTTTTGAAAATGGTTCTACTTCTAAACGAAAGGAAAGAAGAAGAAGAAACAAGTGGCTCGTGAATAAATCTCAGAGTACGGGATTTAAAGATGGAGTGAAGAAGCCGAAGGGCAAGTGCTTCATCGACAAGCAGGCGGACCGTCCTCGTAGGAACCAAAACAAAGGTATATCTCATGCTCGTTGTTGAAACATGTTTAGCGGTGTTATCTACATGCTGGTGTGTAGATCTGGGAGCCATGATCATGTCTGCATTCCTTGCGGGGGTTCGAGAAACCGACGACTATCTCAAGGAGATTACCGTCACATGGGCAATGCTACTAAGGTGGTAGCTGTTGCAGTGGGAGACGTCTACTTGTCTTTTAGTAGAAATAAAAATTTGGTTTTAAGAAATTGTCTTTATGTACCCAGTTTTAGAAAGAATTTAATTTCAGTTTCTAAACTGTTTATAGATGGATATTCAGTTTCTTTCAGTAACGATGTAGTTATTAAAAGAAATAAAGTGATTATCTGTTCTGGTGCATTAGTTGGCAATTTGTATATTTTAAATCCAATTTCTTCCACAAAGCAAAACATGGAAATTTATAACTCATCTTCTAATTCTAATAAGAGAAAAGAACCTTCAGAAATGAACCAAGCATATCTTTGGCATCTAAGACTTGGTCGTATTAATTTAAGTAGGATTCAGAAGGCTTATAGCCGATGGACTTTGAGTTCATTAGAGTTGGAAAATTTTCCAACTTGAATCTTGCTTAGAAGGTAAAATGACCAAGAGGCCGTTTCAAGGCCAGGGGTATAGAGCGAAGAAGTGTTAGAGTTGGTTCACTCGATTTGTGTGGTCTATGTCTGTCCGGGCAAGAGGAGGTTTGAATATTTTGTCTCTTTCATAGACGATTATTCAAGATATGGATACATTTACCTAATGCACCGCAATCCGAGTGCTTTGACAAGTTCAAAGAATACAAGGCTGATGTGGAAAACGATTAGGTAAAGTATCAAGACACTACGATCGATCGTGGTGGCGAATACCTCTTAGGAGAGTTTAGGAATTACTTATCGAGGTCGGGATTCAATCCCAATTGTTGCACCTGGAACACCCCAGCGAATGGTGTAGCGAGCGAAGGAATAGGACTCTTATGGAAATGGTTAGATCGATGATGAGTTATTGAGAATTATTCGTTTTGGGATATGCTGGAAAGCAGTGTATGTTCCGAACTTAGTACCTTCTAAATCAGTTTTCTACTCCCATAGAATTGTGGAATGGGCGAAAACCAGTCTAAGACATATTCGGTTGGGGTAGTCCGGCATATGTCTTGAAACCAGATCTTGATAAGTTAGAATCTCGTACTGAAGTTCGCGTGTTTGTAGGATATCCCAAAGGACGAAAGGTGGTTTATTTTATAGTCCTAAAGACCGAAGGTCATTGTTAGCACCAATGCCGCTTTTTAGAAGAAGACTATATAATGGATCACAAGCCCGATAGTAGTAAAGTTGTTTTAGAAGAACTTAGAGAGGACATGTCTACTTCAGTACTAACAAGACAAGATGAAGTACCACAAGAGCGCAACACGTGTCACACATGATACACAACCACAGACGATGCCTCGTCGTAGTGGGAGGGTTGTGAGGCGACTGAAAGATTCATGTTTTGGGAGAGTCTTGGACTTGATCCGGGTAAACATGAACCTGATCCCCGTATGAAGCACTCCAAGATATAGATGCAGCATCTTGGCAAAGGCAATGAATTACGAAATAGAGTCCATGTACTCTAATAAGGTTTGGGAGCTTGTAGAATCACCTGATGGTGTAAAACCCGTTGGATGCAAGTGGATCTACAAAAGGAAAAGAGGGACAGACAGGAAGGTAGAAACCTTCAAAGCTAGGCTTGTTGCAAAAGGGTACACTCAAAAAGGAATCGATTATGAGGAGACCTTTTCACCGGTAGCCATGCTTAAGTCTATCCGGATACTCTTATCCATTCTTTTCATATGGATTATGAGATTTGGCAAATGGATGTCAAGACGACTTTCCTTAATGGAAGTCTTGAAGAGAACATCCATATGAAGCAACCGAAGGGTTCATTGAAAAGGCAAAGAGCATCTAGTGTGCAAGCTCAATCGTCCATTTATGGATGAAGCAAGCTTCAAGGTCTTGGTACATCCGGTTTAATGAAGTAATCGATCATATGGATTTATTCAAAGTCCGGATGAGTCTTGTGTATATAAGAAGTGTAACGAAACGTGGTGGTATTTCTTGTACTATCGTAGATGATATTTTGTTAATTGGCAACAATGTCAAGGTATTATCGACGTAAGGGTATGGTTGTCCAAACAATTTGATATGAAGGACTTAGGAGAATGTGCACATTCCTTGGGATCAAAGTTATAAAGGGATCGTAAGAAAAGAATGTTGTGTCTATCCCAAGCTTCATATATAGATACAATCCTTGCTCGTTTTAGCATGCAGGATTCCAAGAAAGGTTTCTTACCTTTTAGACATGGAGTAGCTCTATCTAAAGAGATGTCTCCAAAGACATCAAAAGAGATAGAGGACATGAAATCAGTTCCTTATGCTTCGGTGTAGGAAGCCTAATGTATGCAATCTATACGAGACGATATCTGCTTGTCGGGCATGGTCGCAGATATCGAGTAACCTGGACAAGGACATTGCGGTAAAGCATATATTGAAGTACACGAGAAGGACTAGAGATTATATGCTAGTTTACCAGCCAGATCGCTCTGTGGGTTACAGATTGATTTCCAATCGGATAGGGATAACAGTAAGTCTACATCGGGCTATGTGTTTACTTTAGGAGGTGGAGCCATTTCATGGAGGAGTGTTAAGCGAAATGGACTCAACCATGGAAGCTGAATATGTAGCGACCTGAGGCGGCTAAAGAAGCGGTATGGCTCAGGAACTTTCTAATGGACTTAGATGTGATTCTGGTTTGCCCAAAATCATCACAATTTATTGTGATAATAGCGATCCATTGCAAACTCGAAGGAACCACGAGCTCATAAGGCAAGTAAACATATAGAACACAAGTACCACCTGATATATCGTGAAGCGAGGAGAAGTCGTCATCGCCAAGATTGCATCAACATAACTGTGAGATCCTTTCACTAAGGCCCTTCCGAGAAAGCTTTCGATCGGCATGTGGAGGAATGAGAATCGGATGTATGGTAGAAGATATGGCGACTTAGTCATTAGTATAAGTGGGAGATTGTTGGGTTAGATATTGAAAGCCTAAGCTTTGTAAACATTCATTATGAATAAAGAATCACATTTGGTCAAATTTTCTACATTTAGTTGTAGTTGTTCAATTAATTTATATTGTAGATAATATAGTATGTGGTGTCACATACAGAAGATGATATTATCAGTACCTTATAAATTATAAACAGTAGCTCACGACCAAAATGGAAAGGAACAAACCATTAGAAGGTCGTAGTGTAATTAGGTATCAGTTTATCTTGACTGTATAATTACACTAGTACACTCAGAGTGTATTGAGTAGGACCATTTGAGGTCGTTTCTTTTATACTGACTTTATAAAGAAACAAAGACCTCGGTTATTATGGAAGTGTGTGCTCTTAATCCTAATATAATAACAAGCACATATATTTGATATTTATTTCTTTAATTTATCAATGGGTGAGATTTAGTTCGATAAATCAATAAGCCCGATAAGTTGGGAAATGGTATCACTTATAGTGTGTGTTGTTGATTATAGAAGGAAACTGTGTCCTAGAGATACTACGTTGAGAATGTCCTCAAGAGGAGCTCATAAAGATTGTCATGTTAAACCTTGCAGGTGGATTTAGTCCGACATGATAATAAGGTTGAGTGGTACTACTCTTGGACTTAGATATTAATTAAATGAGTTGTCAGTAACTCACTTAATTAGTGGACATTCGATATCTTAAACACAGGGAGACTAACACACTCATAATAAGAAGGAGCCCAAAAATGTAATTTGGGATTGGTGCAGTAGTTCAATGATAGTTCTCTAGTGGAATGAATTATCATTGATAAAATTAAGTTGTGTGTTCGGGGCGAACACGGGATGCTTAATTTTATCGGGAGACCAAAACCAATTCCTCCTCTCGGTCCCTATCGTAGCCTCTTATTTATAGAGTTCTATACCCACCTATACCCACCTTCTATACCCACCCAATAGGGGCCGGCCAAGCTAGCTTGGGAACAAGCTAGGGCCGGTCTTGGGTGGCCCTAGCTTGAACCCAAGCTAGTAGGGCCGGCCAAAATAAATTAAAAGAAATTTAATTTTAATTTTTATGTGGAAGATATATTTTAAAGAGAATTAAAATTAAAATATCTCTCTTGTAAAAGATCTACAAAAGATTAAAGAAAGAGATTAGATCTCTTTCCTTATTTGTAGATTGAGAGATGTTTTATTTTTCTTTAAAATTATTCACATGTTGATAAAATTAAAATTATAGAAATTTCCTTTTATCAACCATGAAGAGATTTTAAAGAGAAATTTTATTTTTTAAAATTTCCGGAAACAAATTAGGAAGTTTTAATTGTTGATTAAAACTTGTCCTCTTTTGTTTCCAATGATGTGGCCGGCCATCTCAAGTTAATTGGGAAATTTTGTTTTATTTTTCTCAATTAATTCATGTCAAGAAAAATTAAGGAAATTTTATTGTAATTAAATTTCCTAATTTGCCTAGGCCAAGGAATATAAAAGAAGGGGTAGGGGTGCCTTCATGAAAAAAAAACCTCTATTGTTTTCTCTCCCTTTTTTCCTTGGTGTTGTGGCCGGCCATTACCCTCTCCCTCTCTTCCTCTTGTGGTGGCCGAATACTTCATCTCTCTTGGAGTTCTTGTGGTGGCCGGATACTACTTGGAGAAGAAGAAGAAGAAGGAGAGAAAGCTAGCATCTCTTGGAGCTTGGTTAGTATTTTGATTTTCTTCTTTGGTGAAGTTCTTCCTTTGTGGCCGAACCTTGCTTGGAGGAGAAGAAGGTGGTTGGTGGTTTCTCATCTCGGTAGATCGTTGCCCACACAACGTCCGAGGTTAGAAGAGGAATACGGTAGAAGATCAAGAGGTTTTTCTACAAGGTATAACTAGTAATTTCTATTTCCGCATCATGCTAGTTATTTATGGAAATAATACCAAATACAAGAGGCTTACGTTCTAGAATTTCGAATATGTTTTTTCGAAGTTGTGTTCTTTTGTTTTTTCTTTTCCTTGTGATTTGATTGTTCTCTTTGGTTAACCTAAAGTTATTTTAGGAAATTAAATATTAGCTTTCTATTAAAGGTTTTGTCTAGTCGGTGGTGGTTGCTCCCATATCCAAAAGGCCATGTACCTCGCCACGTCAGTACTGGGAACCTTTTATGGAAATTAATATTTAATGAAATTAATAACTTAAGGAGACTTGGGTCGAACGTGTTAAGTTCCGCAGGAGATCCAAGTCAAAACCTAAAAGAACAAATAGATTAAGTTTTGGATCAAACGTGTTAAGTTCCGCAGGCGATCCAAAATTTAATTTAAAAGAACACATGGTAGCTAGGAAAAGGTTCAGACCTTTGTACAAAATTTTTGTACAGTGGAACCTATAGGTTTTCCGAGTAGCAACCAACATGGAGAAGTTGCTATGAAGATCTATGATCAATCGGGGTGAAGAAGATGAAAGATCTGTTGAAGAAAATGCTCGCAACGGCTTTATCCAACGCCAACAGTCGGATCCCAATCGATTGGATTGCTCCTAATCGATCCGGGAGGCTTTGGATCGATCGGTCGATCGATCCAGAGTGCCTCTGTGCTTTCTGAAAATCGCTTGAATTGATTGCCCGATCAATTCAATGTTTACTTGCGATTTCCAGCACTCCAATTGATCGCTCGATCGATTGGAGGATCCCAATCGATCGAGTGATCGATTGGGAGGCATTCTATGCGACACAGATTCTTCCCCAATTGATCAACCGATCGATTGGGAGAAGCCTTTATCACGGGGACTCACCCAATCAATCAATCGATCGATTGGGCATGAGTCAATCGATCGGTTGATCAATTTGACTCATATGTGATTTACCAAATCACGTCCAAAGTCCCTAAAACCAGCATCCGGTCAACCATGACCTGTTGGGACATCATGCCTAGCATTCGGTCACCCTCGACCTGCTAGGACTTCCTCACCAAGTGTCCGGTCAATCCCTTTGACCCACTTGGACTTTTCTCCTCATGCTAAGTATCTGTTTAACCCTTTGACCTACTTGGACTTCTTAATATTAGGTGTCGAGTCAACCTTGACCCACCTGGATTTTCACGTGTTTGGCTTCACTCATCAGGACTTTCCTTCTGCCTAGCTTCACTCACTAGGACTTCCCATCTGCCTGACTTCACTCACCAGGACTTGCACCTAGCTTCACTCACTAGGGTTTCCATACTGCCTAGCTTCACTCACTAGGACTTCCCATCTGTCTGGCTTCACTCACCAGGACTTTCACCTAGCTTCACTCACCAGGACTTTCATACTGCCTAGCTTCACTCACTAAGACTTCCCATCTGCCTGGCTTCACTCACTAGGACTTTCACCTAGCTTCACTCACTAGGATTTTCATACTGCCTAACTTCACTCACTAGGTCTTTCACCTGGCTTCACTCACCACGATTTCTCATCTGCCTGGCTTCACTCACCAGGACTTCTTAGTCAAGTATCCAGTCAATCTTGACCTACTTGACTCTTCTTTACATTTAATTGGTCAACCTTAACTAGAGGAGAATTGTACCAACAATCTTCCCAAATGAACGATTGTGCCTGCAATCTCCATGTATTGCTAGTTTCCATATATTGTCAAACATCGAAACCCAAACATCAAGACTTAAGTTTGAGTCATCTCAAGCTTAGTCAACCAGGTCAATCTTGACCTAGGGAATATTGCACCAACAATCTTCCCCTTTTTGATGTTTGACAATACCTTTAAGTTAAGCTAATCCCATAGCCTCAACTTCCTTCATGCCAAGGCATGAATGAGAGTTTCCTTCATTCTCCTCCTTTTCTAGAGGGCAAACTCCCTCTTTAGGTAATGAAGGTCTAACTTAAACCCTACATTCTCCCCCTATTGGCACACATCAAAAAGAACTCTCCCCTTGAAGAGTTATTCACCATTGGTCATAACTTCACTTGTTGGACACTACACCACAATGAAGGTCTCATATCCTTCATTGTATCTAATACTTACCCTTGAGCACTAACCACGTTATGATACTCATTCTAGAGCATCCATAACCCCTCAATGAAGATATCCACTCTTCATTGCTTTTCAACGCTCAACCTTGAGCAATTGTTTTTCAAAATGAAGGTTTAACTACCTTCAATGGTGTTAGAAAATAAATTTTCATGTCCTTAAGAGTAACTCCCCCTAAAGACATGCACGTAACTTCTGTCATTGTACCAACAATGACTTAGAATCTCTAAGTCTTTAGGAAACCCAAATTTAAAAGTTTTGAGGTTCAAAAATCCAATAATGAAACTAAACCTCAACCTAAACTCCTACGTAGTCTTCCTTGACCAATCCAATCTTGTTTTCATCATGAAAACTCCCCTAAAATGTAAACAAATGTGTTTTGAGGGGTTAGAAATGATTACCTAGACTAAAAATGGTCTAAAATGCTGAAAACAGGTTTTCCCAGCCAAATTCAGCACTTCAATCGATCAATGGATCGATTGATACAGTATGGATCGATCCACTGAGTTTTTGTGTGCGAGAAACCCCTTCTCAATCGATCGCCCGATCGATTGAGGCACTTCAATCGATCAGGTGATCGATTGAAGGCCTGAAAAATTGAAATACAATTTCAGTGATTTTCAGAAACTCCCAAAAAATTCTATAAAATTCTAAAAATCATGAAAATTCGTGTAGACACTACTTAGGGTATAGAATATCAAGGAAAAATAGTATTCTATGAAAATACTTCCTATTTTCAAAGATTGGCATAAACTTGAAAACTTGCAAAAACTTTAGTGTTTTCTTCAAGTTTATATCTAACTTTTCAATGATGATTACTATCAAAAGATAGTCTTCATCAAGGTTTTCCAAAAGCGTATTTGAAATCATTTTCAAAACCAATATACAACCATGTTCTTTGGGCTCAATGCACATGACTTGTATATTAGCTTTCCCAATGATTGAAAAACACATAAGTATGTGTTTTGATGAACCTAAAACTCAAAAAAATGCACTAAATCAACATCTTGTGTTTTGCTCATCATTCTAACATCTCACTTGTATCTAATGTGCACTAAAACATATACAAATCACCTTATAAGTCTTTATGAGATGTAAAGTTTGGTTTTGCTTTAAACTAGGGATCATGCATTTCTATCTAGACATTTTAAGAATTTTGAACATCCACCTAGGATGTTATTTGTTAGTAGATGTCATTTGTCATTAATTGCAAGGAATTAATAATAATGCATGATGAGCTATGGCATACATCAAAATAAATAATTTTCAAAAGAAAATTTGCTATAACTACATGATGTATGTATGACATAACATGGTTTTTTTTTTCATAATGAAATATGAATGCTACATATGATGTTATGACATATGAAATGCAAGCAAAGCATGGCAAGTTAACATAAATAAGATACCTATATTATCTATCTAAGTGTCTTTAAATCCTTAGCTAAACCTAAAATTAACTTAGATTGCCCCTTATCTACTCATGAAAATGTCAAAAATCCAAATTGGCATTTCTTTATCCCATGATTAAATTGTGCCAATTAAAATTAAGTATATTCCTCAAATCCTTGGCACATTTTACTCTTTCAAAGAGTAATCACTTTCAATTAAGGCTTACATTTGCTTTTAAATCCCTAAGAAAGTACCAAAACCCCAACTTGGTATTTCTTGTGTTTTTCCAATTTGTGCCAATTTAAAATAAAATCAATATTTTCAAATTTTGGCACATTTTACTCTTTCAAAGAGTAAATGAAAATCCACTTTATTTTCAAAGGTTAATAATAACCTTGAAAATGCTCTTCAAGTGTCAACTTCATCAAGGTTGGATTAATTATCCTCCCAATTTGAGTTGACACTCTCTAACCCATCTAAGAGGTAGAGAAAATGCTCCTAGGAACCCTAAACCTATTGGTGCTCCTTGGATGCTCTAGGCACTCACTAGGGATAACTTCCCTAGATACCTTCCTAATGACCTTGTTAGGCTTCTTAGAAGCCTTGGTCACCTTTTCTAGGTCAACTCTAGAGATGACTTCCCTTGTGACCTTGTTAGTGACTTTCTTAGACTTCTTAGAAGTCTTAGTCACTCTTGTTGTTGCAAAGATACTCCTAGGGATAACTTTCCTTGTATCCTTGACTTGACCGCTTGACCTAGGGTTGGTTCCATAGCTATATGGAACCCTATGATAGGAAGGCACATCCTTCTTGATTTTGTTGGAATGTATACTGAAAGCCTAAGCTTTGTAAACATTTATTATGAATAAAGAATCACATTTGGTCTAATTGTCTACATTTATTTGTAGTTGTTCATTTAATTTATATTGTAGATAACATAGTATGTGGTGTCACATACAGAAGATGATGTTATCAGTACCTTATAAATTATAAACAGTAGCTCACGACCAAAATGGAAAAGGAACAAACCATTAGAAGGTCGTAGTGTAATTAGGTATTAGTTTATCTTGACTATATAATTACACTAGTACACTCAGAGTGTATTGAGTAGGACCATTTGAAGTCGTTTCTTTTATACTGACTTTATAAAGGAACAAAGACCTCAGTTATTATGGAAGTGTGTGCTCTTAATCCTAATATAATAACAAGCACATATATTTGATATTTATTTCTTTAATTTATCAATGGGTGAGATTTAGTTCGTTGAATCAATAAACCCGATAAGTTGGGAAATGGTATCACTTATAGTGTGTGTTGTTGATTATAGAAGAAGCGTGTCCTAGAGATACTAGGTTGATAATGTCCTCAAGAGGAGCTCATAAAGATTGTCATGTTAAACCCTAGGTGGATTTAGTCCGACATGACAATAAGGTTGAGTGGTACTACTCTTGGACTTAGATATTAATTAAATGAGTTGTCGATAACTCACTTAATTAGTGGACATTCGATATCTTAAACACGGGGAGACTAACACACTCATAATAAGAAGGAGCCCAAAATGTAATTTGGGATTGGTGCGGTAGTTCAATGATAGTTCTCTAGTGGAATGAATTATCATTGATAAAATTAAGTTGTGCGTTCGGGCGAACATGCTTAATTTTATCGGGAGAACAAAACCAATTCCTCCTCTCGGTCCCTATCGTAGCCTCTTATTTATAGAGTTCTATACCCACCTATACCCACCTTCTATACCCACCAATAAGGGTCGGCCAAGCTAGCTTGGGAACCAAGCTAGGGCCACCTAGGTATATTATTGGGTGGCCGGCCCTAGCTAAGTAGGGCCGGCCAAATTAAATAAAAGGGATTTTAATTTTAATTTTTATTATTATGTGGAAGATATAATTTAAAGAGAATTAAAATTAAAATATCTCTCTTGTAAAAGATCTACAAAAGATTAAAGAAAGAGATTAGATCTCTTTCCTTATTTGTAGATTGGAGAGATGTTTTATTTTCTCTTTAAAATTATTCACATGTTGATAAAATTAAAATTATAGAAATTTCCTTTTATCAACCATGAAGAGATTTTAAAGAGAAATTTTATTTTTTAAAATTTCCGGAAACAAATTAGGAAGTTTTAATTGTTGATTAAAACTTGTCCAATTTGTTCTCCAATGATGTGGCCGGCCATTGAAGATTGATTTGGAAAATTTATTTTATTTTTCTAAATTAAATCATGTCAAGGAAATTGAGGAAATTTTATTGTAATTAAATTTCCTAATTTGCCTAGGCCAAGGAATATAAAAGAAGGGGTGAGGGTGCCTTCATGAGACACAACCTCTATTGTTTTCTCTCCCTTTTTCCTTGGTGTTGTGGCCGGCCATTACCCTCTCCCTCTCTTCCTCTTGTGGTGGCCGAATACTTCATCTCTCTTGGAGTTCTTGTGGTGGCCGGATACTACTTGGAGAAGAAGAAGAAGAAGGAGAGAAAGTTAGCATCTCTTGGAGCTTGGTTAGTATTTTGATTTTCTTCTTTGGTAAAGTTCTTCCTTTGTGGCCGAACCTTGCTTGGAGGAGAAGAAGGTGGTTGGTGGTTTCTCATCTTGGTAGATCGTTGCCCACACAACGTCCGAGGTTAGAAGAGGAATACGGTAGAAGATCAAGAGGTTTTTCTACAAGGTATAACTAGTAATTTTTATTTCCGCATCATGCTAGTTATTTATGGAAATAATACCAAATACAAGAGGCTTATGATCTAGTATTTCGAATATGTTTTTCGATGTTGTGTTCTTTTGTTTTCTTTCTTTTCCTTGTAATTTAATTGTTCTCTTTGGTTAACCTAAAGTTATTTTAGGAAATTAAATATTAGCTTTCTATTAAAGGTTTTGTCTAGTCGGTGGTGGTTGCTCCCATATCCAAGAAGGCCATGTGCCTCGCCACGTCAGTACTGGGAACCTTTTATGGAAATTAGTATTTAATGGAATTAATAACTTAAGGAGACTTGGGTCGAACGTGTTAAGTTCCGCAGGAGATCCAAGTTAAAACCTAAAAGAACAAATAGATTAAGTTTTGGATCAAACGTGTTAAGTTCCGCAGGCGATCTAAAATTTAATTTAAAAGAACACATGGTAGTTAGGAAAAAGGTTCAGACCTTTGTACAAAATTTTTGTACAGTGGAACCTATAGGTTTTCCGAGTAGCAACCAACAATTGGTATCAGAGCTAGGGTTTTGCCTCTGTGTATTTGGTATTTAGTTTAATTATGCACATGTCATACATAATTTAGGCAGGATAATAGTAGGATGTGCTAACTTTGTGGATGCAGGATCCAACTATTATGGCTTTTAGTTAATTATGTGTGTGATTGGACCCTTGGACATGTCAAGGGCAATTTATATGTGTGTGCATGATTGTATTAAAATACAGCAGGAGCTGTATTTAGTTTTATTAGGATTTTATTTTTGATCTAGATACATGTACATTCCTTTTATGGAATATAGGATCAAAAATGTAAAATTCTATTTATGTCGCGGATCGAATCTTGCAAAGCGTGGAACCTTCTAAGGACCAGAGGCGCAGCGGAATGGATGCGACAGCTAGACCCGGTGGCGGTGGCCAAATATGGCAGCAGCTTGGGATGACAACACACGGAGGACAATTAGAGATAAAAGCCATAATAGTTGAAAATTAAATTTTCTATTTATTGCTTTTATATTGTGTTGTGTGTGCATGTTAGTTTACAAGTTTAAGTAGGCTAGCATAGTTAAAATTCCTCATTTATAAATAACTAAGTGGGAGAGGGATTTTTAAATAAATCCCATGGTCTCCATTACTGGTTTGTAAGTGATGCAAACAAGCTTACGCGTTGGCTCTGAGTGCCTTCCTCCATAACGGATGAGCTTGTTTGCGGATCACTAGAACAGACTTCCATTTTTGGATGACTATAGGAAGTTAATTAAGAGCGTGTGATCTTCCCCAACGGAAGGGGCATAATCTTATTAATGGACTTAGTGTCAAGTAATGGTATACACTTGACACATCTAATAGTATCCTCGTCACCGCTATTATTTGTGTGACCAAATGATACCAACTATTAATTTTATTTGTCAAAAGTTAGGTTGACAAGATAATAAAATTAATGGGTTAAAACCTCCTTTTACAAATGTTGAATTTGTATACGTCCACACTAACGTGGCATACAAAATTCACGGTGTTATGAGGTGTTGGTTAATTTAAAATAGTATTGTTTGAGGAATCAATATTATTCTAAATTTAGAGTTCGACCAAAAGTTATTTGTGATTCTTAGGATGTCTTTCAACCCACTGTCCATCATACTTCAACAGAATAGACTGGACCAAACTATATAGATTGGAAAAGAAACACGGACATTGTTCTTCTTCTGAAAGCTATAAATATGTCTTGATGGCGATGCAGATGCACCTCTTGGTGAATCTACCCAAGAGAGATTGAATTTCATAGGAAATGGGTAAACGAGATGAGATGGCGCGGTGTTACATTTTGGCTTCAATGTCAAATGTATTGCAACATCGACATCAAGATTTACCTATGATATTATGAACAATCTCAAGGAACTCTTCGGTCATCAAGATAGGGCTTCTAGGCAAGAAGCCATGAGAAAGATAATGGCAGCCACCATGCGTAAGAGATCATATCCTAAAGATGATGGCTTATCCGAAAGATACAGATCCTTGGAGGAGAAATTGATGGGAAACCCAGATCGATATGAGCCTCAAACGCTACCTAGAAGTTTTGAGAAGGCTCGAACTATAATATGAATAAGAGGATTTATTCATTAGGGGAACTACATCAAGCAGCAGAAGGATTACTCGTCACAATTCTCAAATTCACTTTCTGAAAATGGTTCTACTTCTAAACGAAAGGAAGAAGAAGAAGAAACAAGCTGGCTCAGAAAGTGAATAAATCTCAGAGTACGGGATTTAAAGATGGAGTGAAGAAGGCAAGTGCTTCATCTGCAAGCAGTCAGGGGGCGGACTGTCTCGTAGGAACCAAAACAAAGGTATATCTCATGCTACGGTTGTTGAAACATGTTTAGCGGTGTTATCTACCAATACCTGTGTGTGAAGTTGTGTAGGATCTACCATGTATACAATTTGACTATGGGAGAGATTACCGTCTCATGGGCAATGCTACTAAGGTGGTAGCTATTGCGGTTGGGAGACGTCTACTTGTCTTTTAGTAGAAATAAAAATTTGGTTTTAAGAAATTGTCTTTATGTACCCAGTTTTAGAAAGAATTTAATTTCGGTTTCTAAACTTTTTAGATGGATATTCGGTTTCTTTCATAACGATGTAGTTATTAAAAGAAATAAAGTGATTATCTGTTACGGTGCATTAGTTGGCAATTTGTATATTTTAAATCAATTTCTTCCACAAAGCAAAACATGGAAATTTATAACTCATCTTCTAATTCTAATAAGAGAAAAGAACCTTGAAATGAACCAAGCATATCTTTGGCATCTAAGACTTGGTCATATTAATTTAAGTAGGATTCAGAGGCTTATAGCGGATGGACTTTGAGTTCATTAGAGTTGGAAAATTTTCCAACTTGTGAATCTTGCTTAGAAGGTAAAATGACCAAGAGGCTTCAAGGCCAAGGGTATAGAGCCAAAGAAGTGTTAGAGTTGGTTCACTCTGATTTGTGTGGTCCTATGTCTGTCCAGGCAAGAGGAGGTTTGAATATTTTGTCTCTTTCATGAGCGATTATTCAAGATATGGATACATTTACCTAATGCGCAGGTGCTTTGACAAGTTCAAAGAATACAAGGCTGATGTGGAGAAACGATTAGGTAAAAGTATCAAGACACTACGATCTGATCGTGGTGGCGAATACCTCTTAGGAGAGTTTAGGAATTACTTATCGGAGGGGGATTCAATCCCAATTATCGCACAACACCCCAGCAGAATGGTGTAGCGAGCGAAGGAATAGGACTCTTATGGAAATGGTTAGATCGATGATGAGTTATTGAATTACAAATTCGTTTTGGGGATATGCTCTGGAAACAGCAGTATACGTTCTGAACTTCGTTTCTACTCCCATAGAATTGTGGAATGGGCGCCCAGGTCTAAGACATATTGGTTTGGGGTAGTCGGCATATGTCTTGAAACGGAATCTTGATAAGTTAGAATCTCGTCTGAAGTTGCGTGTTTGTAGGATATCCCAAAGGAGCGAAAGGTGGTTTATTTTATAGTCCTAAAGACCGAGAAGGTCATTGTTAGCACCAATGCCCGTTTTAGAAGAAGACTATATAATGGATCACAAGCCGAGTAAAGTTGTTTTAGAAGAACTTAGAGGACATGTCTACTTCATACCAACAGTACAAGATGAAGTACCACAAGAGACCAACACGTGTCACACATGATACACAACCACAGACGGTGCCTCGTCGTAGTGGGAGGGTTGTGAGGCACTGAAAGATTCATGTTTTGGGAGAGTCTTGGACTTGATCCCTGGTAAACATGAACTGATCCCCAGATATATGACGAAGCACTCAGATATAGATGCAACATCTTGGCAAAAGGCAATGAATTACGAAATAGAGTCCATGTACTCTAATAAGGTTTGGGAGCTTGTAGAATCACCGATGGTGTAAAAGCCGTTGGATGCAAGTGGATCTACAAAAGGAAAAGAGGGACGGATGGGAAGGTAGAAACCTTCAAAGCTAGGCTTGTTGCAAAGGGTACACTCAAAAGAGGGAATCGATTATGAGGAGACCTTTTCACTTGGTAGCCATGCTTAAGTCTATCAGGATACTCTTATCCATTGCTTGCTCATATGGATTATGAGATTTGGCAAATGGATGTCAAGACGACTTTCCTTAATGGAAGTCTTGAAGAGAACATCCATATGAAGCAACGAAGGGTTCATTGAAAAAGGCAAGAGCATCTAGTGCAAGCTCAATCGTTCCATTTATGGACAGCAAGCTTCAAGGTCTTGGTACATCCGGTTTAATGAAGTAATCGATCATATGGATTTATTCAAAGTCCGGATGAGTCTTGTGAAAAAGTGTAATCGAAGCGTGGTGGTATTTCTTGTACTATCGTAGATGATATTTTGTTAATTGGCAACAATGTCAAGGTATTATTAGACGTAAGGGTATGGTTGTCCAAACAATTTGATATGAAGGACTTAGGAGAATGTGCACATTTCTTGGGATCAAAGTTATAAGGGATCGTAAGAAAAGAATGTTGTGTCTATCCCAAGCTTCATATATAGATACAATCCTTGCTCGTTTTAGCATGCGAGATTCCAAGAAAGGTTTCTTACCTTTTAGACATGGAGTAGCTCTATCTAAAGAGATGTCTCCAAAGACATCAAAAGAGATAGAGGACATGAAAGCAGTTCCTTATGCTTGGTGTAGGAAGCCTTATGTACGAGAACGATATCTGTTTTGCCGTGGGCATGGTCAGGAGATATCGAGTAACCTGGACAAGGACATTGGACTGCGGTAAAGCATATATTGAAGTACACGAGAAGGACTAGAGATTATATGCTAGTTTACCAAGCAGACGATCGCTCCACATGGGTTACAGTTGATTTCCAATCGAGATAGGGATAACGATAAGTCTACATCGGGCTATGTGTTTACTTTAGGAGGTGGAGCCATTTCATGGAGGAGTGTTAAGCGAAATGCGTTTCGGACACAACCATGGAAGTTGAATATGTAGCGACCTCGAGGCGGCTAAAGAAGCGGTATGGCTCAGGAACTTTCTAATGGACTTAGATGTGATTCTGGTTTGCCAAAATCATCACAATTTATTGTGATAATAGTGGTCTATTGCAAACTCGAAGGAACCACGAGCTCATAAGGCAAGTAAACATATAGGGCGCAAGTACCACCATCGAGATATCGTGAAGCGAGGAGAAGTCGTCATCGCCAAGATTGCATAACTGGGAGATCCTTTCACTAAGGCCCTTCCGTAGCTTTCGATCGGCATGTGGAGGGAATGAGAATCAGATGTATGGTAGAAGATATGGCAGCTTAGTCATTAGTATAAGTGGGAGATTGTTGGAGTGTATACTGAAAGCCTAAGCTTTGTAAACATTTATTATGAATAAAGAATCACATTTGGTCAAATTTTCTACATTTAGTTGTAGTTGTTCAATTAATTTATATTGTAGATAATATAGTATGTGGTGTCACATACAGAAGATGATATTATCAGTACCTTATAAATTATAAACAGTAGCTCACGACCAAAATGGAAAGGAACAAACCATTAGAAGGTCGTAGTGTAATTAGGAATCAGTTTATCTTGATGTATAATTACACTAGTACACTCAGAGTGTATTGAGTAGGACCATTTGAGGTCGTTTCTTTTATACTGACTTTATAAAGAAACAAAGACCTCGGTTATTATGGAAGTGTGTGCTCTTAATCCTAATATAATAACAAGCACATATATTTGATATTTATTTCTTTAATTTATCAATGGGTGAGATTTAGTTCGATAAATCAATAAGCCCGATAAGTTGGGAAATGGTATCACTTATAGTGTGTGTTGTTGATTATAGAAGGAAACTGTGTCCTAGAGATACTAGGTTGAGAATGTCCTCAAGAGGAGCTCATAAAGATTGTCATGTTAAACCCTGCAGGTGGATTTAGTCCGACATGATAATAAGGTTGAGTGGTACTACTCTTGGACTTAGATATTAATTAAATGAGTTGTCGGTGACTCACTTAATTAGTGGGCATTCGATATCTTAAACACAGGGAGACTAACACACTCATAATAAGAAGGAGCCCAAAAATGTAATTTGGGATTGGTGCGGTAGTTCAATGATAGTTCTCTAGTGGAATGAATTATCATTGATAAAATTAAGTTGTGTGTTCGGGGCGAACACGGGATGCTTAATTTTATCGGGAGACCAAAACCAATTCCTCCTCTCGGTCCCTATCGTAGCCTCTTATTTATAGAGTTCTATACCCATCTATACCCACCTTCTATACCCACCCAATGGGGGCCGGCCAAGCTAGCTTGGGAACAAGCTAGGGCCGGCCTAGGTATATTATTGGGTGGCCGGCCCTAGCTTGAACCCAAGCTAGTGGGGGCCGGCCAAATTAAATTAAAAGGGATTTTAATTTTAATTTTTATTATTATGTGGAAGATATAATTTAAAGAGAATTAAAATTAAAATATCTCTCTTGTTAAAGATCTACAAAAGAAAGAGATTAGATCTCTTTCCTTATTTGTAGATTGGAGAGATGTTTTATTTTTTCTTTAAAAATTATTCACATGTTGATAAAATTAAAATTATAGAAATTTCCTTTTATCAACCATGAAGAGATTTTAAAGAGAAATTTTATTTTTTAAAATTTCCGGAAACAAATTAGGAAGTTTTAATTGTTGATTAAAACTTGTCCAATTTGTTCTCCAATGATGTGGCCGGCCATTGAAGATTGATTTGGAAAATTTATTTTATTTTTCTAAATTAAATCATGTCAAGGAAATTGAGGAAATTTTATTGTAATTAAATTTCCTAATTTGCCTAGGTCAAGGAATATAAAAGAAGGGGTGAGGGTGCCTTCATGAGACACAACCTCTATTGTTTTCTCTCCCTTTTTCCTTGGTGTTGTGGCCGGCCATTACCCTCTCCCTCTCTTCCTCTTGTGGTGGCCGAATACTTCATCTCTCTTGGAGTTCTTGTGGTGGCCGGATACTACTTGGAGAAGAAGAAGAAGGAGAGAAAGTTAGCATCTCTTGGAGCTTGGTTAGTATTTTGATTTTCTTCTTTGGTAAAGTTCTTCCTTTGTGGCCGAACCTTGCTTGGAGGAGAAGAAGGTGGTTGGTGGTTTCTCATCTTGGTAGATCGTTGCCCACACAACGTCCGAGGTTAGAAGAGGAATACGGTAGAAGATCAAGAGTTTTTTCTACAAGGTATAATTAGTAATTTTTATTTCCGCATCATGCTAGTTATTTATGGAAATAATACCAAATACAAGAGGCTTATGATCTAGTATTTCGAATATGTTTTTCGATGTTGTGTTCTTTTGTTTTCTTTCTTTTCCTTGTAATTTAATTGTTCTCTTTGGTTAACCTAAAGTTATTTTAGGAAATTAAATATTAGCTTTCTATTAAAGGTTTTGTCTAGTCGGTGGTGGTTGCTCCCATATCCAAGAAGGCCATGTGCCTCGCCACGTCAGTACTGGGAACCTTTTATGGAAATTAGTATTTAATGGAATTAATAACTTAAGGAGACTTGGGTCGAACGTGTTAAGTTCCGCAGGAGATCCAAGTTAAAACCTAAAAGAACAAATAGATTAAGTTTTGGATCAAACGTGTTAAGTTCCGCAGGCGATCCAAAATTTAATTTAAAAGAACACATGGTAGCTAGGAAAAAGGTTCAGACCTTTGTACAAAATTTTTGTACAGTGGAACCTCTAGGTTTTCCGAGTAGCAACCAACAGATTTTAGATTTGTATCCCAAACCCCTATGGCCATTGGATGGCTTATGTGCTCCTAGACCTATTTTATGCTCTTTTTGCCCTTTTAGGATATTTTCCATCCTTTTTAGGGTCTTTTTCAGTTTATCAAGCCTTGACCTCAAGACTTGATTTTCTTCCCATAAATCCCTTGTAACGACCCGGCCCCTCGGCCCCTTGGGCAGCCCAACTGACGACCCATTTGGCGGCCCCTTGGCAGTCCCTTGGGCGGCCCAACTTACGGCCCCTTATGTCGTCGATCGACGACCCTCGGCCGTGTCATTACTCACTAGGTCTTCCCACCCCTGGCCAGTGAATTTTTGCCTTCCCCAGGATTCGAACTCTAAACATCTAGGCTAAGTACTAGAGTTTATGAATCTTGGTAGCCAAGTGAGCGCCAGGATTCATAAAACCCTAAACCCTAAACTCGTATGGATGAGTTTACGAGGATAAAAACGGGGCCCCGAAAAATCCTGTTTAGACTACCCATTTAAGCGAGGAAATGTTTATTTTTATAAATTCCTTTTTCTTTTTAATTTTTATTTTATTTTCTCCTTCTTTCCTCCCAATTCACCCGCGCCTTCTCCTCCCGTGCCCTAACCGACGACACGATGGTTTCTTCCCTGCCTCACGATTAAAGCCGAGCTGATCCCTTTCCTTCTCCTCTTCCCACTCCCGATTCTTCCTCCCTCACTCTCTCGCGACGCCAGTCAAGCTCCTGTTTCCCCTTCCCCTCGCATCACCCCGGTTGCAATGACCGACACCTGTCGGAAGTCGTCGATCGCCTCCTGTCGTCTCCACCTGTAAGATATCGTAAAATTAAATAATACATATTATTGGACGGAAAAATTTATTGGATTTTTCCAGAATTTTTAGAAATTTTTCGGGATTTAAACAGAGTCCGTATGACTCGTTTTGAGGGGATGATTCGGTAGGTTAGGTGAAAGCCTGTTTGAGATACCCATTTAAGTGAGGAAAAGTTTTAAATTATAAATTCTTTTCCTTTATTTTTCCTCTCTCCCCCAAACGCCGATCCACCCAACCCGAGCCTTTCTTCCTCTCTTCCCCGACGCCGAATTCCCCCTTCACTCTCCAGCGATTTCTCCTCTCCGCCTCTCTCGGTGTCGCCGGCGCAAAGCATCCACCGGAGCTTGAGAAGGAAGCAAGTTGCCGATGCTTCTTCCTCTCCCCTCATCTTCCTTTCTCTCGATATCTCTGTGCCCTAGACTTGCCGATGCCGAGCCTCACAATTTCTCTCTCTCGCGCGCGATCTCATTGCCATTAGTCACCACGACTGATGCCCCGATCACCACCGAAGCTGGCTCGTCGTCTGATGTTGCTGTCTTCAGATTTCTTGATGTCGTTGATCTTGATTTGATGCCACCGCGCTGTAGACTCCGATCAACTCACCGCTGGTCAAAAAGAAGAGGATATGAACCCTAGATTTGGTCCCTTGTTACCTCACCCGTGTGTTGTGGTTTCAACCACTGGTGCCTATGTTCGAGCCGTGTTTTTTGTTGCCGTCTACACTGCCGTCGGCCATAAGCACCAGATGCTCGCCAAGAGTCGACGATAGAGGTAGGTTTCCTTGGCTTTTTCCCGATTCCATGGTTTGTCGATCTCCTTCCATGCTCTGTTTCCTCCTCAGACACACAGCTGGATTGTCATTGCATTCGCCTACCTCTCCTCGCGTTCCCGATCGTCGGATACTCATGGGTTGGTCATCCTCTTTCAGCCATAAGAAGGTATCAGGGCAGTTGATTCTTGTTTCCTGCTCGATTGTTGCCACAGCTAATCACCAAGGGCAATTTGTTACCTTGCGGAAATCTTGAAGGTAATTGATTAACCATAGCGTTAGGTTTGGGCGTTTGATTTCTGTAGTGTTGATTGAGGCAGTGGCAATTTGTGTGCATGACAGGTGTTTGATGAATTGCCTTAAGCCTCTTGTTTCCTCTGTGCCGGACCAGCTATGTTTGGTGGGTAATCTCCATTTCCTCCATAGTAGGCAATAAACCTCTATCGATGGTTGTGTATCCCGATCAGCCACTTCCAGATTGAGGTAAGATTGGTTCATTCATTTTCTTATTGTGTTTAGTAGCTGTTATGGATATGGTGGATTGATTCTCTAGTGGACAAGGAAAGGTTCCAACAGATCATTGATGAGGTATATACTTCTGATCATTACTCCGTTGTTGGTTAAGATTTTTGATTTGGATTGGGGACTTTGATTCAAGATAAGCTATGTGTGGAGTTTTGATTGTATTCCTATAATAGTTAGTGGTTAAAGAATTGTATCGGATTGTGTTGGAGATGTTGTAATATGTAGTTATTTGGCTAATTGTGGATAGGTTAGTTTTGAAGATTTATTTCTTATCTACATTTGTTTGGATTAGTGTAGATGGATTGTAGGGATTGATTTAAGGTGCATTGGATCGAAGTGAAGCATTGTAGATTATGTTTGGTTTTAGAAGGAGTTGGATCAAGGATGCATTTATTATTGTATTGGATTTGGATCATTAGGTGGAGTTAAGCATGATCGTTATTGGTATGTGTTGGATTGATTGAGGTTTGTATTGGGTTGGAATTTGTGGATATGGTGATTGGTTGATATAGATTGTTATGTGATCGTTCCTTGGATTATTGGATTGATTGTTGGTTGGGTTATCAGATATGGTGGTTAAGGATTATTTGGAGGATTAGTCAGGGAGCAGATTTGATTGGAGTGATCCTATTGGGTTAGAGATTTTATTTAGCTATTTAATTCATATGAATTTAGCTAAATAAAATATAAATATATTGATTGATGCAGGACTTGGATTTGGGACGGGCGTCTCGACATGGGATGATTTGACTCGATCTACTTTTTAAGGCGGGTATTTCTTCCTTGGCCTCTATGTGGATTTTCTTGTACTTAGTGCATGGATATTATTGGATGAATTAGGCTGCTTTATCTTATATCATGATCGGTTGCTGTTTTTCCTGCATGATACTTATGCTTGACCCTTGTGATGATCTATTTTTATTCATATACAGTCTCCACTCTTGATATCTACTCTGTTGTGATTACACGTGTAGAGTATGGCTTGTAGGGATTGTCGGGTTGTTGGTATTCCCACGCTGATTGGGTATATGATGTGGACTGTACATAGATGGGTATGTGTTGTAGGAGTCATCTAGTTACCGTGCATTTACATGTGGTGTGTACATGCGTATTTGTCATGTACTTTTGGAGGAGTTGTGTTGATTGTATGTTTAGAGTATATACACATGTCTATTGTATTGTTATTGGAGGATACATGTTGATTGTACTTATCTTTTGTGTACATGTGTCTGGTGGGATTATTGGAGATTTTTGGTTGATTATACATGTGTAATGTGTACATATGTTTGGTGGGATACGTGGAGGTATCATGACGATTATACTCTTGTTGGAGGTATTTATGAGGTTTGGGGTTGTTGCATGGATGATGATTATATATATATATATCATGTTCATCATTCATTGCATCTGATGACCATTGTCTCCCTTGTGGTGAGAGAGTCATCAGTTGGTTTGGTTTAGCGCCGCACACTCGGCCACTCATGGGTAGTGGTAGCTAGAGCAGTTGCCGTCCTGTCGTGCCACCCGGTCACGAGGTTTAGTGAGATCCGGCGTTGTGAGCAGTCAGGGACCCCGATGCTATGTAGTTAGATAGCTACTAGCGGACTGTCGCCTCGACCACTATATAGTGGGGTGGTACAGTCGTCACAGACCCAAGCCTCTCGGCCATACAGGGGTCGTGGTGTCTGGAGAGGTGGCGGGGGTGACCATGGAGCATGCATACGCAGTTATTATTCCTGCATTTGATGCGCGGTGCATCTGCATTTGCATACATGCCTAGTAGATACTAGTTGCATGTGATTGTCGTTGTTGCACTTGATTGAGATATGGTTGTTGCATTTGGTTGCCATGCTGCATACATGTCATTTATTTTACATGTATATGCGATCGTATTTATATTGCACAGGTGTCACGGGTATATCCATTGCAGATCCAGTGAGTTTATTGATCTTTGTACCTTGCGTCGATTCAGTTAGGTATGTATATGTCATTGTGTTAGTTGTGGTTTGTACAGTTATATGTCGGTGATTATGTCGGATATGTTCAGATGCATAGATTATGATAGTATGATCATGTTCTTATTCCCTCCTATACTTGTGATCTCCATGTTTATGTATAGTCCATGCACTATCTTTTCTATTACCCGCTGAGTTACCTATACTCACCACCGCATGTATACATTTATGTTTTCAGGTAGATGGTTGGAGTGTCGCTCGGAGTATCCTGTCTGCCGGGTCCTACGTCACATCCGAAGACTGTGTTCGTTTTCTATTGTATATTCTTTTCTTATTCGTGGCATTGTATTTGTGTTTAGCCATGTGGCTATCTTATTCTTTTGGTGTTGTATTTGTGTTTAAGCCGTGCCGGCATGCATTGTATCTATTTGTCTTGTGTGGGCTTTCCGTTTTCGTTTTTCCGCTGTGTTGGTTTTTGGTACAGCCGTGTGGGCTGTTTTATATATAACTGCGTGGTTGTGATTGTTTCATTCCAGCCGTGTGGGCTGTTATTATAACTGCGTGGTTGTGTATATAAATATTCCAGCCGCATGTGGCTGATGTATTTTGCTTGTAGTGATGCTTCATATTGTCACTGGTACAGGGGAGGCTCTGTCGGATTTTTGTCTGGCAGGGACTCCTTTGGGGCGTGACACCACCACCGCCGCCCCATCCGACCGATTTTCGTGCCCTAGTTTTGGGTTCACAGCCATCGACGCCGAAGACTCCCTTCTCCTCTCTTCTGTCAACGGTATCTTCGCCAGTCGACGAGAGCCAACTGAGGGTTGTCGTTCCTCTACACTAGTTCTCCAGCCGACCTTACCTTCTGCCCTAACACCGTCTGCCGCCACTGTACCCTGCCGACGCTGCTGTCGTTCCTCCTTAGCCCTAGCGCCGGCAGCCAACTTCACCCGTGCCCTAACACTGTCGCCGGATTGTTGATCACCTCCGACCAGTGGAGAGGAAGAAGGTAAGTTAGTTGGAATTAGGTTATTGTTTGGCAGTAATCTCCACTCTTGATCTTGATCTTTTCCTTGCTGCTAATCTAGGTTACGGATTGGTGAGGAAGTGGTGCTCTGTGGTGTTATTTGTTCAGCAGCAGAAGACCTTAATCCATAGAAGTGAGGGCTATGATTTTTAGGTAAAGAGTGGTGATCTTTGATACATTTTGTAATTGATGTGGTCTGTGGATTTAGCATTTGCTTAGTTGTTTATGTGTAAAAGGAATTAGGTTTTTATTTATGGTTGATTGGGGATTAGGTAACTAATCCTAATTGATCGTCAATTTTGTTTAGATAGGATGATGGTCATATGATTTGGGGTTTACCCTAATTTAGGGTTAGAGATTTTATTTAGCTATTTATAAGAATTGTAGCTAAATAAAATATATTTATATTGGTGACACAGGACTTTGACACGAGACGAGTATCTCGAAGTCAGATTTGGACCGGATACGATTCCTTTCTATTGGAGGTGGGTACTTTGACTTTATGCCATTTGATATGCATAGTAGTGTTTTTAACAAATAGCAATGATTATGTTTCTTATCTGCTTCAGTTGGTCACTACCCGATTTGTTACATGCTTGTTTTGTTTATTTGTTATGCACTTCATGTTAGTACCTACCTGATTATACATGCTTATAAGGATAGTGACACAACCATATTTTTATTATGTCCAGGACCTAAGTTTTGATACCTTATATGACCTGTGTACCTAGACTATTGATTAGGTCAATTTGTTCTAGGGTGCACATTATATATATTGATAGGTTTAGGATATTTTTATATGTTTAGTGTCATGCACCATCTCACATGATTGCTTGCTGTGCGATAGTCGACTCCATTATTGTTGAGCGCATCGCCAGTTACATGGATCTGCACACACAACCACTCATAGGTTAGTGGTTTTTATTCAGGCAGGGTGTGTTGCAGCAGGTGCTCTGTCAGTGCTCTGCTGGTCCACTCATGGGTAGCGTGACGCAACGTGGTAGCATGTCAGGGATCTCTCCTCTAGATTGTCTCAGGGAGATGAGAGCATTGTGCTCCCCCACTTATGATTTGGGGTAGGAGGATAGGTGTACTCCAACAGCATCCCGTCCACTCGATCACTCATCAGGAGCAGTGATGGTAGAGTGCACGGTTGTCACAGCCCTACCCACTCGGTCTCACCATCGTGTGTGAGATGGCTGACTGGAGAGTAGGGGTGACCAGGACATGTCATTGGCATCATACGCATTGATGCATTTATTGCTTGTGTTTGTTCCATTTACTTGTTGCATTTGGATGGATGCATATGATTGACATGCATACAGGATTTATGACACTCTCGGTCTGACGACCTTGTTATACTTATACCCAAGTCTTGGTTAGTATAGTTTTCTCCTGTTTATTCAGTTGCATTTTATCTTTCTTATATCAGGAGACTTGATAACGAGTCTGTTACACTCATAAATCAAATTAACAATGTTTATTCACTGAACCCCTTAACGACACATTAACGTTGTAATAACGAGCCCAGGATCGAACCTCGAGGAACCAACGGTAAGATGTAATCTAGGATTGTGTTTTATTCCTATTTTTGGGGGTTTTAATGTAAATGAGGGGGGGGGGGGGGGTTTAAGCTTGAAATCCAAATTTTGCAAATGAAATGCAAGCAAATAAGAAACTACTCTACTGCTGAAATTAAAGCTAACTAAACTGTAGAAAACTAAATTACTCACTAGTACTGAACCCTAAGCTAAATCAATTTTAACAACAACTTTAAAATCAATTGAAACTAAATTACTCAAAACTCATGAATTTAAACAATTAAGCATAAGATGAACTATAATTAATGAATTCAATAATGGAAACTGAAATCTAAATCAATCAACAATAAAAAGAAAGCAAAAAGTAAACCCTAAACCATCTCAACACCAAACCAATCTTCACGGCAACTTCTCCTTGCCGTCACACAAGGAAGCTCGGTGAAACCTCACTTCGGCAATCGAAGAAGACAATCTCAGCAACTGAACTCAGCTTAGCCTTCACCAGCACTATCGGAGACCTCTCCAAACGAAACTGATGAAGATCGGAGCTGCCAAACTTGGAAAATCTACAATTCTGTGGATTGTAATATCAGATTTGATGTGGAGAAGATGATGGATGGATTGTCGTCGGGAATGGTCCAGTAGCAGTGGAGGAACGCCGCCAAAGCTCTCTAATGGGAAGCGGAACCACCGATTTGGAGGAACACATCCAAATCGGCAGCGACAGAAGCAGAGAATCACAGAGCAGAATTCTTGCCACAGGAACACCTTGAAGCGAGGTCAGATCACCGGAAGCTGGTCGCAAGCGTCTGAGAACATCATCGTCGATGAAGTTGCCCGGAAAACTGATCTAGAAGTCGAGATGGGGTCGGAATCCTGGAAGAAGCTTGCCGCGGGACATGAAGCACAGTGTCGAGGAATCGACGAAGAGAATGTACTGTAGCTTCTCTATTTTGAATCAAATCTCAGATCTGATCGGACATCTGGGTTGCTTCGGAGCTAAATCAACGATGAAAGTTTGCCTAAAATCTGATCCGGAGGTACTGATCTTGAGATAGGGTCTGGATCTACTCTCCCTTAGGTTGGATCGACTAGATCTTCACTGGATGGTTCAGATCTGCCCAATCTTCGATGAATGGTCTAGATTAATTCAGGCTTGATCAATGGCTGTATGAACTCAGATCTGAATCAAAACCTCTAGATCTTCATCTATGGCTGAGATCTCCTCCTCATTAGGTTGGATGGGACAGATCTTCAATGGATGACTCAGATCTGCTTGATTGTAGATGAGCGGTCCAAATAACTCCAAGGTTTGATTTTCTCGTTTCAACTCCGATTCGAGCACAAATTTGGTCCAAATAGATCCAAATCCAAGATCCTTTGATGCCTGCAAAATAAGAATCAAATATTAGCATCAAATAACAAAAAATACAATAATTTGTAATAAAGTCCAAGAATAAGACAATGCACAAAAATATGATGTAAGCATGATTTAAACCTATGAAATCAACATCAAATCAAAATTTGGTGTATGCCTTTTTGCATGTCACGAGGCACATCAAATATAAAGATTGGAAACTCATTAAAATTAAGACAAGTGTTGTAGTAACGAGTCCTAAGTCGTATTTTTTCAAGGATAACTAGTAGGTTGTGTACAAACTCTAGAATTGATTCAAATTGAATTATTTCATGATCAAGGTCAACTAGGCATTTCCACTTAATTCACATAACAAATTAACTTCATCTAATAAAATCACTATGAAAATAAGATCAAAGAAAGTTCATTCTAATCTAAACATGATCCATTTCCTTCTCATCAAATAAGCATCAACTAAGCTTGGATTCTAATGCCTCATTGAATCAAATAGATCAGTTATTCTCTCTTAAATTCACAATCAAAGTAATCATGAAACTCAAGAGCTCATTTCACTTCTAGAAACTGAACTAGCATCCTATTCTCAATAACAATTAACCTCACCAATCAATCTCAAGCAACAAATCTTCAACTCTCACTCTCATTCAACAAAGTTTACTAGAGGATAATAATGAAAGGCTCAAGACAAACATTTGCATTCAAACTCCATTCACATTCACCACAATTCCAATGCTTAGAACAAAAGTTTCATTGACTCATTAATTGAAACTAACTCTAAATTACATGAACCAAAATAGAAAATTCAAACTAGGAAATAGATTGCAACTATGTTAGTAGCTAAACACTATTTTAGATGCAGAAATTCAACAAGATCAGGAAGCAAGTGAGATAATTCAGATTCGGGAATTTCAGAAAACATGAAACAAAGAATAAATGACAAGTAATGAAATCAGACCACAAGATCTGAGCATGTATGTGGACAATTTAAACTAATTGCAAGAAAGGTAAATGTTCACAAACTCCAAATCCAAGACCAAATTCCTTCTCATCGCTGATCGACGAAGGAGCCTCAGAGAACGCCCATGCAGCTCTCAAAAACAACATCTGGAATCTTCAGCCAATGAATAAGGACCTCCAAGCCGCAGAGAACGCCCTTCTGGTCGGTGATCCTATCGCGTGAAGAACAGAGGATGAAAGTGGCAATCGAAGCTTCAATTGGGTGATCGGTCCGATTTTCATTAGCTCCAAGCTGATGTGGAAGCGGAACGATTGCAGAAGCTTCAAGAGAACTCCAGTTAGCCTCCACAACGTCTGGAAGCCTCAAATATAAAGAACGTCCTTTAATCTGAGGAGGAAACGGATCGAGGAAGAGATCGTTGCGGATCTAGAGAACACCCACAGATCACTTTCTGAACTTCATTCGCCGATTGCCAAGAGATTCCTGAATTCACTGTTGAAGACGGGATCAAAATCTGGATCAGGAGATGGTGAACGAGAGCCTCAGCCGTCGTGCGAAGAAGAAGGACTGTAGCAATGTCGCGAGGAACTGAGCTCAAGCTTCACTGTAGCTTCTCGCGAGGTTTTTATATCCCTATCAAATTTGATCCAACGGTCTGGAATGTTTCGGGCTGGATCAACGGCTGGATCGTCTCTGATCTGGATCAAACTTCCTGGATCTTCATCTATGGCTGTGATGTGCTTCCTCGTAGCTCGGATGGACCAGATCCTTGACAGATGGCTCAGATCTCTCCGATCTTCAATGGACGGTCCAAAACACTCCAAGGCTTGATCGACTTGATTAGCCCTTGATTTAAGCCCATGTATGGCCTGATCTGATCGGGTCCATGACCCTTTTGATGCCTACAAAATAATAAGCAAATATTAGCATTAAATACCATGAAAATAGACTAATTTACAATTAAGTCCAAAATTAAATGTAATTTAAGAAATGTAATATAAATGTGAGATTAAGCTATGAATAAACCATCAAAAGCATGCATTATGAATCAAGATAATATAGTAAAAATTATGGTTATCAAATCCCCCACACTTAATCTTGGACGTCCCGTTCAAGTCAAGAAAACTAAAAATCATCTCCACACAAATTCCCTAGCAATACCTAGAAGATAGTAAAAAGAATTTAACTAAGGTCATCTTAAAGATCATCAACAATCATGAATACAATCCAAACAATAATCAGTAGGTATAGTGGTTTCAATCCAATTGAAAAATTAAACAAGTTGTAATCTCACAAGGTATTTACCTATTTTAGCCCTCACACTCAAACATATACAAGTGGAGCTCACTCAATGCAACTCACAACATTTCACTACCATAAGCTTGCTTATTTTCTAATTCTCCACCACTATAAACATAGCATACATGAATCAAAAGGATTTTATCATCAAGAATTGAAATGGAAGCAAGAAGAATAATTAAAGTGAATGAAATGGCAAAAGAAAAGAATTCAATGAAAAATTGAGAAGATAAGAGTATTGGAGGAATATACTTGATGAGTTAACCATTTTGATGTAAAAAGAGATGAATACCATTTGTCATTACCACTTCAAAGTATCAAGCTAACCTCTCCTTCAATTTGAACGCAAACATAGAATCCTGATACTCTATCTTCACACTTGATACTCTTTTCTTGCCACTATTTTTTTTTCTATTTTTCCACTTCAATTCCAGCATTTGGAGACTAAAAAAATCTCAAATCCCCTTATGGAGAAAAGCTCCTTCCCCCACACTTAAACTTTGTCCGTCTCGGTCAATGAAACACATCACATATATGAAATACTTCTAAGCACCCTTCTTGTGTTAAATATGCAATCTGCAGAATCTGTTCTATTTCTCCCCTGTTTTTGTGGTGATTTGCAGGTACAAGTTCCTTACAATTACAGCATAAAAATTCAAAAATTTAGAAGTTAAGCTGTAGAGATGATATCATCACATATACTTGGCACTACAGCTCAACAATTTCCAGAATTCAAAATTGTTTAAGCATTTTAGCATTCATAATCTTCAGAAATCAGTGCCAATAGGAGCTTGATACACCTTTAAATCTCATACATTATGAAGGATTTTATAGAAGCTATAACACCATTCAATTTCTACCCTACAGCAATTTCAAGCATTGATTACTGTCTTAATGCTTTTGCTCTATATTTATGAACATTAGCTTCATTGATCACCTACAGCAGCCTACTCAATACACTATCTTTGTGCCAAAATTCGATTCAATTGTAACATTCAGGAAATCATGGTTATAATTCCAACTTCTTCTAATTCTTTGAGATCCATCTATTGTTATACTGATACAAAGGTTTATAATTCAAATCGCATACCACTGTCGTACTTCAGTTTCAGAAATCAGCTCCAATTCTGTGCAATTTGATTACTATCCAAATAATATATCAGTTCTTTCAGGTATCAATCTTATATCTAGTTTAGAAAACAAAACAGACTTGAAGAACCAGATTTGACACTGAATACAATTACATCTCAGAATTTCAGAATTCTGCTCACTTGATCTCTAATTGCCCTAAGGCTTACAAAAGAAAACTTGGCACAAACAACTCACAAAATGGCACACTCGTAACCCTGATATATCCCTTGTATCTGATCTTCAAATGCAGAATTTTCAACTTCATCCTCATCTCTGTAGTAATGTATACATCTGGTTGAATTCTCTGTCTCATCAGCAGCAGCTTCTAAAGTCTGAATTCTCAGATTTCAATTCCAAACTTCAATTCCAAACTCATCAAAAACAGATTTAATTTCCCAACTTATCAACAGTTTCAACAGGAAAATCCAAGTTGACTCATTAATTTAAGTATTGACATTTGCCAATTTCTTTATCCAGCAGCCACAAGGAAAAGAACAGAATTTCAGAAACTCAGCTTTCTGAATTTCCACTTCAGAAATCAGAATATCAATTAACACAACTCCAACCATGCAGTATACCAATTTAAATATCAAACTAATTTCCTGAATTTTTGTTCCTATTCCAATTCAACTCAGAATTGTTTACAATTCATTTACAATTATTTGGCAGAAATCAGAATCAGAATTCTGTTTGCATACATCAGCTTCAACAACAAAATTTGGCACTCTAGAACTTAAGTTGGTACATTCTTCACTCCTTGTTTATCTTGTATTTCTCATTGGAAGAAAATATTCTATTTTATCACAGATGTCAAAGCTTCAATTTCCATTTCAAAACTTTCTCAATAATAGCATCAATACTGCAGTTTCGGAAATTAACTCACTGAGGTTACACTTGGCAGAATTTAAGAGGAGTTAAATTTGGAAGCATTTCTTCAGCAACAGCAAGGTGAAAACAGAATTCAGAGATTCAGCTTTGTCTGATTTAAGAGCTTAAGTGTAGCTACCCAATTCCAGAAATCAACAGCTTCTGCATTCTTGTTACATCAGCTTCCTGCTTAATTGAAAATAACACTCCATGAACTAGAAGTATGAAGACTTCAAATCAAGTCTTCACAAGTTTCAGAAATCTACATAAACTTTCCTTGCAATAGCATAAGAATTCAGCTCTCATTTCTGCAGATTTCACAAAACTGCAGCCATATCATCAGCAACTTCTGAATTCTGGATTTCTAGATTTCAACTTTAGACTTCACCTGTTCCCTAGCTTCAATTGAGAATTGAAATAGGAGTTTAGGTTCAACTTCTGAAAATTCCAGAAATATACTACAGTAGGATGTAGTTTTGCACACAAAAGATTTGAAATAGGTATGCTGAAACCAACACTTAGCTTCTGATCTGTTCTTTTGTTCTTTGATTTAAGCATTCAAATATCAATCAAAAACCAACACTTCACAAATCAATTCAGAGTGCAGAGCTAGATTCTGAAATCACAACTTCAACAATAGAGTTTAAGTTGATTCATCAATTTCAGTAACTACTGACATTAAGCTTAACAGAAAACCTTCTATGCAATTTTAATACTAGATTTCAAATTGACTAGTAAATTCCTTGATAATTGACAACATGGTTAAATTGAGTTTTGAAATAAGCAACTCCAACAGAATTTGCACATTTCAGCATTCTCAACACCTTCTTCCAACATATGTCTCTTACAATTTTGAATGTATCAACATAGTATCAAGCCTCTAAATCCAAAGCAATTGTAACTTGCCCTCGACATTATAAAACTCAAGAAATGAATTCATTTAGCATATAATCTTAAGAGCACTTCATTCATGGCAATATTTT
Source organism: Zingiber officinale (assembly GCF_018446385.1). Classification (NCBI taxonomy): domain Eukaryota; kingdom Viridiplantae; phylum Streptophyta; class Magnoliopsida; order Zingiberales; family Zingiberaceae; genus Zingiber; species Zingiber officinale. Next base: position 108,525,688 of record NC_055987.1, on the reverse strand, counting down.
CAGCATTTTCTTTTCTAGCACAGTAGCATCCTAACTTGAAAACCTTAAGCATCTAACTCCATTACATCTTCCCAAAACTTCATTTTTGGCTTGAATTTGAATCCCATCCATTAACAAATGAATCCAAGCATTCAAAAGCTCTATACATCTCCCCCACACTTAAAACTTTGTCATCTTGCACAATCTAACTCATCAAGAATACAACCAACACTCCCAATAGAAGCATGGCAAGCAAAGATGATCAAACATTAAAATGCTAGATGAGGATGTTTCAAGAAAATTGTGGAGAAAGAACTTAGAAATAATGAGGGAACAAAAATGACAAATATCCTTTATTTCCATGCATACATATGCTATTATGACCTTGAAAAGAAGCTAAGCAAGTTCTAGAGTTTCAATTGTCATGAGTATATGCCACACAAGAGAAAATAATAGTGTATAGGCTTAAAGTGGTCCTCTCTAGGTATTTTTATGTAATCAAGCTCAATTTATCAAATTGAAATTCACCACCCAAATTAACCAATATCATGTAAGTAGAACATTCAATCATGTCACATGACCTAAATTGATGATCAAATTTAAGAAGCTTTTACCATCTTAAAAATATTACTAGAAAATTTCCATGAAGACTTTTATTAAAAATGAAATGCTATATACTAACAAAATGCAAAATATGAAAGCAAAGTGTGGAAGTAAAATGCAAAATGCAAAGTATGAAACCAAAGAAATACATAAAAAGAATTTATTAACAAAGCATGAATTAAAATGCAAAAGAAACCAAAATTGGAACCAACTCCCCTTTAATTCCGGTGGTCGAAGAAGATTTAGCAACAAAATCCACACTGGTAGAGGTGTAATTGTGGTTCCACTAAAATTATTTTTATTCTTCATTTTTCCTTTCAAAGCTTTTTCTGGAGGACGGAGACGGTTCAGTTCAAGCATCCACTCCGGAAGCTTGTATTCTCCTACACAATCAATAAAGGAAAAAACCTCCCACACTCATGTGGGATAAGAAAATAGCAGAATATTAGTTTTGATAGAAGATATGTCAAGAAATGAATCAAAACTAATAAAATCAACAAATGGTACCTTTATTGAATTTTCTAATAAATTACAAGAAATACTCACCTTGTCATTTTGAAATGTACCTGGAGTGGTGATTGTTACCTCCTCTTCATTAAGATATGGCTCAAGCTCTGGTTCTGGTGAATGTACATCTTCATGTGGTGATCCTTGGGTGCTTGGCTCCATAGCACAAGTCCCTACACTTACATCCTCAATTCTTGGTGATTCTTGAGGTAATGCTTCCAGTAAGCAAACCCCTACACTTAAATCATCTTCAAAAAAATGCTCAGAACCTGAATCACTATCAACATCCTCAACAACAAAATCATTAGGATCAGAAATTTGCATAATTACATCATTATCACTAAAAATACTAGAAAAATCATGTGAATTGATAGAAGTAGGGTCATGCCTGATAGAATCGCTACTTTCCATCTCTCCACTGGAATTTCGTGCTTGCAGTTGATTGATGGATGATGTAATTTGATCTAACTGAATCTGTATGTTCTGTATCCTTGAAAATTATTGCTCTTGATGCTCACTCATTTGTTGCATGATCTCATTGAGTTTCCATGTTGATTCATCCATCTGAGGATCGTTTTGTTGATAAGGATATGACATAAAAGATGTTGAAACTTCTTGAAACTCATATGAACTCTGGTAGGTTAGATATGACTCCACAAATTGTCCTTGTGTATTTTCATACCTGAAACATGACTGATCCACACCCAATTAGTGTTAAAACCATTTAAAAATGACTCATACCTATTTTATTGATCCATGTATGGGTAATATTGATACTCAGGCTGAAAATATTGATTTTCCACTCCACCTCCATAATTCTGAAAATATGGATCCATACTAAAGAAATCTCCTGTTCTTCACTACAACACTAAAAATCAAGGTTAGAAGACTCAAGAGCATAAAGTTTCAAACACATGATAATATGAACATAAAAGCACTTAAAAATTCAAAATTAAATCAACATGAAAATGTAAAAAGAAATAAGCAATCAAATCAATCAACATGCTAACAAAATAAAATCACTCAATGATCAATCTAAAATAAACACACACTACTAGTTAGTTGCTCCCAGGCAACGACGCCAAAATTTGGTGTCGGCCTTTTTGCATGTCACGAGGTACATCAAATTAATAAAGATAGGAAACTCATTAAAATTAAGACAAGTGTTGTAGTAACGAGTCCCAAGTCGTATTTTTCCAAGGATAACTAGTAGGTTGTGTACAAACTCTAGAATTGATTCAAATTGAATTATTTCATGATCAAGGTCAACTAGGCATTTCCACTTAATTCACATAACAAATTAACTTCATATAATAAAATCACTATGAAAATAAGATCAAAGAAAGTTCATTCTAATCTAAACATGATCCATTTCCTTCTCATCAAATAAGCATCAACTAAGCTCGGATTCTAATGTCTCATTGAATCAAATAGATCAATTATTATCTCTTAAATTCACAATCACAGTAATCATGAAACTCAAGAGCTCATTTCACTTCTAGAAACCGAACTAGCATCCTATTCTCAATAACAATTAACCTCACCAATCAATCTCAAGCAACAAATCTTCAACTCTCACTCTCATTCAACAAAGTTTACTAGAGGATAATAATGAAAGGCTTAAGACAAACATTTGCATTCAAACTCCATTCACATTCACCACAATTCCAATACTTAGAACAAAAGTTTCATTGACTCATTAATTGAAACTAACTCTAAATTACATGAACCAAAATAGAAAAATTCAAACTAGGAAATAGATTGCAACTATGTTAGTAGCTAAACACTATTTTAGATGCAGAAATTCAACAAGATTAGGAAGCAAGTGAGATAATTCAGATTCGGGAATTTCAGAAAACATGAAACAAAGAATAAATGACAAGTAATGAAATCAGACCACAAGATCTGAGCATGTATGTGGACAATTTAAACTAATTGCAAGAAAGGTAAATGTTCACAAACTCCAAATCCAAGACCAAATTCCTTCTCATCGCTGATCTACGAAGGAGCCTCAGAGAACGCCCATGCAACTCTCAACAACAGCATCTGGAATCTTCAGCCAATGAATAAGGACCTCCAAGCCGCAGAGAACGCCCTTCTGGTCTGTGATCCTATCACGTGAAGAACAGAGGATGAAAGTGGCAATCGAAGCTTCAATTGGGTGATCGGTCCGATTTTCAACAGCTCCGAGCTGATGTGGAAGCGGAACAATTGCAGAAGCTTCAAGAGAACTCCAGTTAGCCTCCACAATGTCTGGAAGCCTCAGATATAAAGAACGCCCTTTAATCTGAGGAGGAAACGGATCGAGGAAGAAATCGTCGTGGATCTAGAGAATGCCCATAGATCACGTTCTGAACTTCATTCGCCGATTGCCGAGAGATTCCTGAATTCGCTGTTGAAGACGGGATCAAAATTTGGATCGGGAGATGGTGAACGGGAGCCTCAGCCGTCGCGCGAAGAAGAAGGACTGTAGCAATGTCGTGAGGAACCGAGGTCAAGCTTCACTGTAGCTTCTCGCGAGGTTTTTATATCCCTTTCAAATTTGATCCAACGGTCCAGAATGTTTCGGGCTGGATCAACGGTTGGATCATCTCTGATCTGGATCAAACTTCCTGGATCTTCATCTATGGCTGTGATGTGCTTCCTTGTAGCTCGGATGGACCAGATCCTTGACGGATGGCTCAGATCTCTCCGATCTTCAGTGGACGGTCCAGAACACTCCAAGGCTTGATCGACTTGATTAGTCCTTGATTTAAGCCCAAGTATGGCCTGATTTGATCAGGTCCATGACCCTTTTGATACCTACAAAATAATAAGCAAATATTAGCATCAAATACCATGAAAATAGACTAATTTATAATTAAGTCCAAAATCAAATGCAATTTAAGAAATGTAATATAAATGTGAGATTAAGCTATGAATAAACCATCAAAAGCATGCATTATGAATCAAGATAATATAGCCAAAATCATAGTTATCAAGACTATACGCATGATTACTGCTAGTTGTTATTTTCTTACTATGCATGTCAATATTACCTGTTGAGGAGTTGACTCACCCCGTGGTTATTATTACATTTCAGGTTGAGGCTGTCCGGAGAGTTCCAGTCGCTAGTCCCCTGCAGGTCGCCAGGATGTGTTGTTTTGGACTTTTGGTTCTTATTTTCTTATTACACTATCTGGGCTTGTATTAGTTTACTTTATGGATGGTCGCTCACTTGGCTACTAGGATTCATAAACTCTAGTACTTAGCCTGGAGATCTAGAGTTCGAATCATGGGGAAGGCAAAAATCCACTGGCTAGGGGTGGGAAGACCTAGTAAGTAACGGTACGGCAGAGGGTCGTCAGTCGAGGACATAAGGGGTCACCAGTTATGCCACTTAAGGGACCGCCAAGGGGCCGCCAAATGGGCAGCCAGTGGGGCTGCCCAAGGGGTCGAGGGATCGAGTCGTTACAATAAAAGGCGCCTTTTATTGTAACGACCCGACCCCTCGGCCCCTTGGGCTGCCCAACTGGCAACCCCTTAGCGGTCCCTTGGGCGGCCCAATTGGCGGCCCCTTATGTCATTGACCGATGCCCCTCGGCCATGTCGTTACTCACTAGGTCTTCCCACCCCTGGCTAGTGGATTTTTGCCTTCCCCAGGATTTGAACTCTAGACCTCCAAGCTAAGTACTAGAGTTTATGAATCCTGGTAGCCGCTCACTTGGCTACCAGGATTCATAAACTCTAGTACTTAGCCTGGAGGTCTAGAGTTCGAATACTGGGGAAGGTAAAAATCTACTGGCCAGGGGTGGGAAGACCTAGTGAGTAACGGCACGACCGAGGGTCGTCGGTCGACGACATAAGGGGTCGCCAGTTAGGCCGCTCAAGGGACCGCCAAGGGGCCGCCAGTTGGGCCGCCCAAGGGGCTGAGGGGCCGGGTCGTTACAATAAAAAGGTGCCTTTTTATTGTAACGACCTGGCCCCTCGGGCCCTTGGGCAACCCATTTGGCAACCCCTTGGCGGTCCCTTGGGCCACCCAACTGGTGACCCCTTATGCCGTCAACCGACGACCCTCGGCCGTGCCGTTACTCACGAGGTCTTCCCACCCCTGGCCAGTGAATTTTTGCCTTCCCCAGGATTCAAACTCTAGACCTCCAGGCTAAATACTAGAGTTTATGAATCCTGGCACTCACTTGACTACCAGGATTCATAAACTTTAGTACTTAGTCTGGAGGTCTAGAGTTCGAATCCTGGGGAAGGCAAAAATCCACTGGCCATGGGTGGGAAGATCTCGTCAGTAATGGCACGACCAAGGATCGTCGGTCGATGACATAAGGGGTCGCTAGTTGGGCTGCCCAAGGGACCGCCAAATGGGCCGCCCAAGGGGCAGGGTCGTTACATCCCTAGATTTTAGTTTTTTATTAAATCCTTGAGCATTTTTTTTTCTAGGCTTATAACTACGATCCTTAGTTTTCTTGCCTAGATTTTTTGTCTACCTTCCTAATCCTAGGTGTAGTAGTTTTAGCATGAAGAGCTACATGTTTTTCCTTAACACTATCATGCTTTCTATTTTTATGTTAAATAGCATTAAAATGAAATAAATTAGAGCTAGCATGCTTTTTACCATAATTCAAAGGGGTAAGCTCAATAAATAATACCTTCGGTTTTACCTTGGAAGCTCCCTTGACTTGTGCTTCCTCCCTTGACTTTGACCGCCTTCTTCCCCTTTGGACCTTGACTCCGATAATGTCCTTTTTGTTGACACAAGAAACACACAATGTGTTCCTTGCTCTTCTTTGTTGTGGGGGCGGTCTCCTTGGGCTTCATCTTTGTTGGTTAGTCCTAGAAAAACGTACCGATTCCACTGTACAAAATTTTTTTTACAAGCGTCGAACCTTTCCTTAAATAACCTATTGTGTTCTTTAGAAGTTAAATTATGAATCACAGACGGAACTTAACATCATTAATTCTAAATTTAGCTTATCTGTTCTTAATGGTTTAGATTTGAATTGCAAGCGGAACTTAACACTATTGATTCAAATCCACCTATGTTATTAATTCCATTAAATATTAATTTCTAAAATTGGCTTCCAGGACTGCATGGCGAGACACATGACCTTTTTGGATATGAGAGCAACTACCACCGCCAAGATAAAACCTTTTAAGAAAAGCTAATATTTAATTTCCTTAAATAACTCTAGGTTAACCAAAAAGAACAATCGAATCACAAATTCGAAAAACAAAACAAAAGAAACACATCTTCGAAACAAATCTGAAAATCTAGAATCTAATGCCTCTTGTGTTTGGAATTCATACAAAAGAAATACAACTAGTATGATGCGGAAATTAATTACTAATTATACCTTCCTTTTGTATGCAATGACCTCTTGATCTTCTACCGTATTCCTCTTCTTATCCCGGACGTTGTGTGGGCAACGATCTACCGAGATGAGAATCCACCTAAGCCACCTTCTTCTCCAAGCATATGATTCGGCCACCACAAATATTCCATGAATAGATGTGGTTCGGCCACCACCACCAAGCTCCAAGGGATGCTTCCTTTCTCTCCTTCTTCTCCATGCTAAAATTCGGCCATCTTCAAACTCCATGAGATTACAAGGTCTAGCCAATGAAGAAGAAAGAAAAGGAAGAAGGAAAAATAATAGGGCCGACCACCATCAAGGAAGAAAAGAGAGGAAGAAAAATAATAGAGTCGTTACCATTAAGGCACCTCTACCCCCTCTTTTATAATCCTTGGTCTTGGCAAATAAGGAAATTTAAATAAAAACTTCCTTAATTCTTTTGCCATGAAAAGAAAAATTTATTTAATTAAAAACAATTTTCTCTTCTCAATTTACAATGGTCGACCACTTTAAAAACAAAACAAGGAGAGTTTTAATTAATTAAAACATCCTAACTTGTCTCCGGAAATTTATAAAAAATTTCTCCAATAATTTTTCCCTTCATGGTGGTTTGTAAAAAGGAAATTTTATAAATTACAATCTTTCTTTTAAACATATGGATAAAAAGAAAGTTATCTTTTAAACATGTGGATAAAAAGAAAGTTATCTCTAAAAATTAAAAATCTCTTTTAATCTATAAATAAGGAAAGATATCAAATCTTTTCTTAATCTTTTGTAGAAACTTATAAAAGAGAATATTTAATTTTTAAACTCTCTTTTAAATTATGAACATGGTTAAAAAGGAAAGTTTTCTTAAAATTAAAATCCACCTTTTAATCTACAAATAAGGAAAGATTTCAAATCTTTTCTTAATCTTTTGTAGAAAGCTATAAAAGGAAATATTTAAATTTTAAACTCTCTTTTAAAACCATAATATCCACATAAGAAATAATTTTAATAAAAATCCTTTTTAATATTCTAGTGGCCGACCACCTAAGCTTTGGACCCAAGCTTTGGCCGGCCACCAACTTGGCTCATCCACTTGGTCTTGGCTAAGGGTGGCAATTCGGTTCGGGTTTGGGTTGACGGGTTCGGGTTGGCAGGTTGGCGGGTTGGAAAATGACAACCTGAACCCAACCTGATTATGAATTCGAGTCAAACTATTCAACCTGAACCTGATCTGTTTATTTTCACTTGACCCAAACCCGACCCGTTTGACCCGTTTAACCCATTTGACCCGTTTAACCCGTTGACCCGTTTAACCGGTTTGCCCCGTTTGACCCGAACATGACCTGAATTAATAAAGAAATTTTGCATATTAAATTAAAAATTAAAAATAATATTTATCTACATAAATTGAAAATCCATATCATAAATGATAAATCATAGCAACATTGCAATCAATAACACATATCTATGTTTAGGGTTTTTAACTTTTTTTAATTTGTAATTTTAGTTTAAATTTATAATTATAAACGGGTTTGCGGGTTATAATTGGGTCATTTCAGGTTGACCCGAACCCGACCTGTTTGTTAATTGGGTCAATTGGGTCGACCCGATTTCGACCCGAACCCGAAACTACCCAACCCTAACCTAATTTTTTCGTGTTCGGTTCGGGTCGTGTTTTCGTGTCGGGTCAAAAATTGCCACCCCTAGTCTTGGCCGGCCCTAGCTTGGGTTCCAAGCTAGCTTCGCCGGCCCCACTAGGATGGGTAAGAATGTGGGTATGTGGTGGGTATAAATCTCTATATACAAGAGGCTACGATAGGGACCGAGAGGAGGAATTGGTTTTGGTCTCCCGATGAAATTAAGCTTCCTGTGTTCGCCCTGAACACACAATATAACTTCATCAATAATAATTCATACCACTAAAAAATTATTATTGAACTACCGCACCAATCCCAAATTACATTTTTGGGCTCCTTCTTATTATGAGTGTGTTAGTCTCCCTGTGTTTAAGATGTCGAATGTCCACTAATTAAGTGAGTTACTGACAACTCATTTAATTAATATCTTAGTCCAAGAGTAGTACCACTCAACTTTATCGTCATGTCGGATTAAGTCCACCTGCAGGGTTTAACATGACAATCTTTATTAGCTCCTCTTGGGGACATTATCAACCTAGATTACTAGGACACAGTTTCCTTCTATAATCAACAAGTCACATTATAAGTAACATCATTTCCCAACTTATCGGGCATTTTGATTTATTGAACTAAATCTCACCCTTTGATAAGTCAAAGAAATAAATATTAAATATATGTGCTTGTTATTATATTAGAATTAAGAGCACACACTTCCATAATAACTAAGATCTAGTTCTTTTATTAAATCAGTATAAAAAGAACTTACCTTAAATGGTCCTGCTCAATACACTTAAAGTGTACTAGTGTAATTTATTAGTCAAGATAAACTAATGCCTTAATTACACTACGACTATTCCAATAGTTTGTTCCTTTCCATCTTAGTCGTGAGCTACTGTTTATAATTTATAAAGAACTGATAACACAATTTTCTGTGTGTGACACCACACACTATGTTATCTACAATATAAAATAATCGAACATCTACATTTTGTATATATAAATGTAGACACTTGACCAATGTGATTCTTATAAATGTTTATACAAAGTTATGCTTTTAGTATACACTCCAACAATCTCCCACTTATACTAAAAGACTATGCTGCCATAAATGCTACCATACATCTGCTTCCCATCCCTTCAACATGTCCATCAAATGCTCTTGCCTTAAGGACCTTAGTGAAAAGATCTATAGGTTATCATCTGATGCAATCTAGGCAACAACAACTTCTCCTCGTTTATACGATGTCTCGTATTGGGTGGTACTTGCGCTCTATTGTGTTTACTTGCCTTATGGACTCATGATTTCTTCAAGTTTGCTACTGCACCACTATTATTACAATAAATTGTAATAATCTTTGGACAAACTAGAAATCATATCTAAGTCCATCTTGAGGTTACTGAGTCATTCAGCTTCTATGGTTGCCTCTGAGGCTGCCATATACTTAGCTTCCATAGCGGAGTCTGATAAAGCACCAATGCTTAACACTCCTCCATAGTTATGGTTTTACCTCCTAAAGTAAACACAAAACCCCAAGGTTGACTTACTATTATCCCTATCTGATTGGAAATCCGGATCTGTGTAACTCACAGGGTGAAAATCATCTGACTGGTAAACTTAACATATAATCTTTAGTCCTTCTAAGGTACTTCAACATATGCTTTTACAGCAGTCCAATGTCTCTGTCCTGGGTTACTTTGATATCTTCTAACCATTCTCACGGTAAAACAGATATCTGGTCTAGTGCATAGCATACATTAGGCTTCCTACAGCCGAAACATAAGGAACTACCTTCATGCCCTTTATCTCCTTTGATATCTTCGGAGATATCTCTTTAGATAAAGCCGCTCCATGTCTAAAAGGTAGAAAAACCTTTCTTGGAGTTTTGCATGCTAAAAACAAGCTCATTGTATGAAGCTTGGGATAAGCACAATATTCTTTTCCTTGCAATCCTTGATCCCAAGAATATGTGCTCACTCTCTTAAGTCCTTCATAATAAATTGTTTGGACAACCATACCCTTACTTCCGATAACACCTTGATATTATTTCCAACTATCAAAAATGTCATCTACGTATAGTACAAGAAAGACCACCACGTTTCCATCATACTTCTTGTATACACAAGACTTATCCGGTAACTAAATTCATAAGACTGGATTAATTCATTAAACCGGATGAACCAAGACTTTAAAGCTTTACTTCAATCCATAGACCGATTGAGCTTACATACTAGATGCTCTTTGCCCTTTGCAATGAACCTCTCTGGTTGCTTTATATGGATGCATTCTTCAAGACTTCCATAAAGGAAAGTTGTCTTGTCATCCATTTGCCTAATCTCATAGTCTATATGAGCAGCAATAGATAAAAGAATTCGGATAGAATTAAGCATTGCTACCGATAAAAGGTTTCCCTTTTTTTAACAAGCCTTGCTTTGAAAGTTTCCACTTTCCCATCTAACCCTTTTTTCTATTGTAGACTTATTTTCACCCAATGTCTTTTACACCATTTGGTGATTCTATAAGCTTCCAGAATTTTATTAGAATACATATATTCTAATTCTGTATTCATTGCTCTTTGCTAAGATGCTGCATCTTTATCTTGGAGTGCTTCATCATATGTCCAGGATCAGGCTCATGTGCATTTGGGATCAAGTCCAAAGATTTTCCCAAAACATGAATCTTTTAGGTTGTTTGACAACCCTCCCACTATGATGAGGCACTGTCTATAATTGTGTATCAATTGTGATACGTGTTACAGTTTCTTGTGATATTTCATCTTGTACAGTTGGTACTAGATTAGACGTGTCCTTTATTAAGAACAAATTTACTTATGGGCTTGTGATTCATTATATAGTCCTCTTCTAAAAATCAGTCATTGATGCTAATAATGATCTTCTGATTTTTAAGACTATAAACCTACTTTTGTTTCTCTAGGATAACCCACAAACAAGTGAATTTCTATCCAACTTATCATTGTCTCTCTTCAGCATATGTGCTGGACTACCCGAATCCGAATATGCTTCAAAATAGGCTTACACCTATTCAACAATTCTATATGATTAGAGAGTTCTGACTTTGGAAGGTACTATGTTCACTTCCATTTTCAGAGTATATCCTTAAAACAAATTTGGTAATTTTTTGAATAACTCATCATCAATCTAATTATTTCCATAAGAGTCCTATACCTTCTTTCTACTACACCATTCTGTTGGGGTGGACGGGGTGCAGTTAGTTGGGATTGAATCCCTACTTTTGATAAGTGACTCCTAAATTGTCCCAAGAGGTACTTGCCACTACGACCTTACCATAATGTCTTGATACTTTTACTTTAACGTTTCTCCGCATCAGCATTGTACTCTTTGAACTAATCAAAACACTTAGTCTTGCGGCACATCAAGTAAATGTATTTGTATCTTGAATATTTGTCTATAAAATAGATGAAATATTCGATACTACCTCTTATCTGGATAGTCATAGGATCACACAAATTAGAATGAACCAATTCCAATGTATCTTTGGCTCCATACCCCTTATACTTAAAAGCTTCTCGATTATTTTTCTTTCCAAGTAAGACTCGTAGGTTGGAAAGATTTTCATCTACCAATAAACCCAAAAGTTCATCAGCTACCAATGAATCCTACTCAAGTTAATATAACCTAGCCTTAGATGTCAAAGATATAATTGGCTCATTTCCGAAGGTTGCTTTCTCTTAAAGTTAGAAGATGTGTTACTAATTACCATTTGTTGCATCGTGGGAGTTTTTGGATTTATAAATTGCCAACTAACGTACCAGAACAGATATCTTTCCTATTTTCTTGATAACAACTTTGTTATCAAAATTGACACAATATCTATTTTTTAATAGTTTAGAAACTGCTATCAGGTCCTTTCTAAACTTAGTACGTAAAGACAATTTCTAAAATCCATATTTTATTCTTATCATAGGATAAGCATCTCCCACTGCAACAGTTACTATATTTGCAGCAGTGCCCATGTAGTTGGTGGTTCTCCCTTCATATAGTTGTCGGGTTTCCTGGAACCCCTGCAATGAATTGCAGACATGATCAATGGCTTCCGTATCTATACACCAGGTACCGATAGATAACACTACTAATCATGTATCAACTAATGAATAAAACATACCTATATTGTTCTCAGTTCTAAGATGACAGTCTACCTTAATGTCCAAGTCTTATTTCCAATCATTACAATTGAGACTACTAAGTCTATACTATAGTATAACAACTAGGGATTGACTAATATTTGAAAACCTAAGAATCACAAAAATATTTGGTCAAGACCAACATCTCAAAATCCACGTGAATTTTGTATTCCACGTTAGTGTGGATGTATACAAATTCTAAAAGGAGATTTTATCCATTAATTTTATTATCTTGTCAACTTATGACAAATAAAATTTAATAGTTGGTCTGTCTTTAATCAAATATTTGGTCAAGACTCTAAATTTAAAATAATATTGATTCCTCAAACAATACTATTTAAATTTACCAACACCTCAAAACACCGTGAGTTTTGCATGCCACGTTAGTGTGGACGTATATAAAATCAACATTTGTAAGAGGAGGGTTTTACCCATTAACTATCTTGTCAACCTAACTTTATGACAAATAAAATTATCTCAAACACCGTTAATTTTGCATGCCACGTTAGTGTGGACGTATACAAAATCAATCATTTGTAAGAGGGGTTTTAATCCATTAATTTTATTATCTTGTCAACCTAGTTTTATGACAAATTAATAGTTGGTTTCTCTTTGGTCACACAAGTGATAGTAGTGACTCCGTTGGGGAGGATACTATTAAATGTGTCTAAGTGTATACCATTATTTGATACTATGTCCATTAAATAGAATTGTGCCCCTTCAGTTGGAGAAGATCACACACATCCTAAATAACTTCCTATAACCATCCATAAAGGAAGTTTGATCTAGTGATCCGCAAATAAACTCATCCGTTGTGGAGGGAGGCATTCAGAGCCAACACGCAAGCTTGTTGCATCACTTACAAACTAGTAATGGAGACCGTAGGATTTATATACTAATCCCTCTCCCACTTAGTTATTTAAGGTGAGGAATTTTAACCTAATCTAGCATTTATCACATGCACACACACATCACAGTAAATAAAGCAATAAATATGGAAATTAATTTTCCAACTATTATGGCTTCTTCCCTCACTGTCCTCCGTGTGCTTCAACCCTAGCTGTTGCCATCTTTAGCCACCGCCATCAGGTCGCGTCATCGCATCAATCTTGCTTCTTATTCCACTGCGCCTCTGGTGCTCCAAAAGTACCACGCCTCGCAAGCATCCGATCCGCGACAAATATAGAATTTTACATACATCAATCTTATATTCCATAAAGGAATGTACATGTATTCTAGATCGAACAAAAATGTAAAAACCTAATAACTAATACAACTCCTGCTGTATTTAATTACATACAATCATGCACACATAAAAATAATGCCCTTGACATGTCCAAGGTCCAATCACACACAACATCTATAAGCCATAATCGTTGGAGCCTGCAACCACAAAGTTAGCACATCCTACTATTATCCTGCCTAAATTATGTATGACATGTGCATAACCTAATTTGAAAACCAAACACACAGAGGCAAACCCTAGCTCTGATACCAATTGTTGGTTAGTCCTAGGAAAATGTACCGGTTCCACTGTACAAAATTTTTTGTACAAGTGTCAAACCTTTCCTTAAATAACCTATTGTGTTCTTTAGAAGTTAAATTAGGAATCACAGATGGAACTTAACATCATTGATTCCAAATTTAACTTATCTATTCTTAATGGTTTAGATTTGAATCGCAAGCGGAACTTAACACTATTGATTCAAATCCACCTATGTTATTAATTCCATTAAATATTAATTTCCAAAATTGGCTTACAGGACTGCATGGCGAGGTACATGACCTTCTTGGATATGGGAGCAACCACCACCGCCTAGACAAAGCCTTTTAAGGAAAGCTAATATTTAATTTCCTTAAATAACTCTAGGTTAACTAAAAAGAACAATCGAATCACAAATTCGAAAAACAAAACAAAAGAAACACATCTTTGAAACAAATCCGAAAATCTAGAATCTAATGCCTCTTGTGTTTGGAATTCATACAAAAGAAATACAACTAGTATGATGCGGAAATTAATTACTAATTATACCTTCCTTTTGTATGCAATGACCTCTTGATCTTCTACCGTATTCCTCTTCTTATCCCGAACGTTGTGTGGGCAACGATCTACTGAGATGAGAATCCACCTAAGCCACCTCAAGCATGATTCGGCCACCACAAATATTCCATGAATAGATGTGGTTCGGCCACCACCACCAAGCTCCAAGGGATGCTTCCTTTCTCTCCTTCTTCTCCATGCTAAAATCCGGCCATCTTCAAACTCCATGAGATTACAAGGTCCGGCCAATGAAGAAGAAAGAAAAGGAAGAAGGAAAAATAATAGGGCCGGCCACCATCAAGGAAGAAAAGAGAGGAAGGAAAATAATAGAGTCGTTACCATTAAGGCACCTCTACCCTTTTATAATCCTTGGTCTTGGCAAATAAGGAAATTTAAATAAAAACTTCCTTAATTCTTTTGCCATGAAAAGGAAAATTTATTTAATTAAAAACAATTTACTCTTCTCAATTTACAATGGCCGACCACTTTAAAAACAAAACAAGGAGAGTTTTAATTAATTAAAACTTCCTAATTTGTCTCCGGAAATTTATAAAAAATTTCTCCAATAATTTTTCCATTCATGGTGGTTTGTAAAAAGGAAATTTTATAAATTAAAATCTTTCTTTTAAACATGTGGGTAAAAAGAAAGTTATCTCTAAAAATTAAAAATTTCTTTTAATCTATAAATAAGGAAAAATATCAAATCTTTTCTTAATCTTTTGTAGAAACTTATAAAAGAGAATATTTAATTTTAAAACTCTCTTTTAAATTATGAACATGGTTAAAAAGGAAAGTTTTCTTAAAATTAAAATCCACCTTTTAATCTACAAATAAGGAAAGATTTCAAATCTTTTCTTAATCTTTTGTAGAAAGCTATAAACGGAAAGATTTAAATTTTAAACTCTATTTTAAAACCATGATATCCACATAAGAAATAATTTTAATAAAAATCCTTTTTAATATTCTAGTGGTCGGACACCTAAGCTTGGGACCCAAGCTTTGGCCGACCACCAACTTGGCTCATCCACTTGGTCTTGGCCGGCCCTAGCTTGGGTTCCAAGCTAGCTTGGCCGACCCATTAGGATGGGTCAGAAGGTGGGTATGTGGTGGGTATAAATCTCTATATACAAGGGGTTACGATAGGGACCGAGAGGAGGAATTGATTTTGGTCTCCCGATGAAATTAAGCTTCCCATGTTCGCCCTGAACACACAACTTAACTTCATCAATAATAATTCATACCACTAAAGAATTATTATTGAACTACCGCACCAATCCCAAATTACATTTTTGGGCTCCTTCTTATTATGAGTGTGTTAGTCTCCCTGTGTTTAAGATGTCGAATGTCCACTAATTAAGTGAGTTACTGACAACTCATTTAATTAATATCTTAGTCCAAGAGTAGTACCACTCAACCTTATCGTCATGTCGGACTAAGTCCACCTGTAGGGTTTAACATGACAATCTTTATCAGCTCCTCTTGGGGACATTATCAACCTAGATTACTAGGACACAATTTCCTTCTATAATCAACAAGTTACACTATAAGTAACATCATTTCCCAACTTATCGGGTATTTTGATTTATCGAACTAAATCTCACCCTTTGATAAGTCAAAGAAATAAATATTAAATATATGTGCTTGTTATTATATTAGGATTAAGAGCACACACTTCCATAATAATTAAGATCTAGTTTTTTTATTAAATCAGTATAAAAAAACTTACCTTAAATGGTCCTTCTCAATACACTTAAAGTGTACTAGTGTAATTTATTAGTCAAGATAAACTAATGCCTTAATTACACTACGACTATTCCAATAGTTTGTTCCTTTCCATCTTAGTCGTGAGCTACTGTTTATAATTTAAAAAGAACCGATAACACAATCTTCTGTGTGTGACACCACACGTTATGTTATCTACAATATAAAATAATCGAACATCTACATTTGGTATATATAAATGTAGGCACTTGACCAATGTGATTCTTATAAATGTTTATACAAAAGCTAGGCTTTTAGTATACACTCCAACAATCTTGCCCTTTTGTGCCATTTTGCCCTTCTTCTTGGCCAATTTAGGGCACTTGCTTTTGTAGTGCCCATGCTCCTTACACTTAAAACATATAATATGATTTTTATTTTTAATTGAAATATTTATACCTTCATGTCTAGGGATGACACTTGATCCTCCATTTGATGTCTCTTGATTTTTGGAGGTGGCACTATCTTCTTCTCCACTTGACCCGGATGTAGAAGCTTCTCCTTCTTCTTGATCCAGTGTCAATGAAGGTCTCTCCCCCTCAATCCTAGAGGCGGAGGCTTCTTCATCTTCATCTTGTACATGGAACAAGGAATATGCTCCTTCCTTGCTCTTTTTGTTGCATTCCTTTGAAGATGAGGCTTCTTGAACCTCTTCTCCGGAAGTTGAGCATCTCTCAATCTCGGAATCCTCCTCCTCTTGGTCTTGCTCCACTGAGTCACCCTCGTTGGATTCTTCTTGATTTGGTACAGTGGAGGGGATCTCATAAATCTTTACCAATTTGCTCCAAAGCTCCTTGGCATCCTTGAATTCTCCAATTTAAGCCAAAATATTGCTTGGCAATAAATTGACCAATAGCTTGGTCACTTTGTCATTTGCCTCGCTCCTTTGAAATTGCTCTTGGCTCCATTTGCTCTTCTTGAGGATCTTGCCTTTTGAATTTCTTGGAGCTTTGAAGCCTTCCATTAGAGCAAATCATTGCTCTATCTCCATTATCAAGAAATTTTTTATTCTTGATTTCCAAGAATCGAAACTCGTTATTGTGAATGGTGGAGGCACCCTCGTGTCGAATCCGAGTCCATCTCAGAATTCCATTTGAAGTTGAGCCTTTTGATGAAGTCTTTGACTTTTCAATTTACTTCAACTTCTTCACCCTCTAGCCTTGTTGCCTCTTCCGGCGATGATTCCGGTGAAGAGCGACCTCGCTCTGATACCACTTGATAGGGTCAAAATGTAGCTAAAGAGGGGGGGGTGAATAGCTCGTCGTGCACTCGTCGTCTTGCTTCTTGGTGATGATGTGCAGCGGAAAATACAAGAAACAAAATTACAATGCTAACACAAGGATTTACTTGGTATTCACCTCAAGAAGAGGTGACTAATCCAAGGATCCACACACGACACACACTCTCCACTATGAAAACACTCCTTTACGGTAACTACCAAAGGCGGAGAAGCCCTACAACACTCTTAGTACAAGAAGAAAGAAAGGGAAGCAAATACAATTGAAATCTTACAAGATTTACATTTGAAACCCTAACCCTAGCTTCTTCTTCTTGTCGTAGATCACCTCTTGACTTGGACGTGCACAAGCACTTGCCTCCAAGAACCTTCAAGAACTGGCGATGAGAGTTCGGAGAAGTTGCTATGAAGATCTGTGATCAATCGGGGCGATGAAGATGAAAGATCTGCTGAAGATCTGTGGCCAATAGATCAGTCGATCGATCCAGAGCGCCTCTGTGCTCTGTAAATCGCTTGAATCGATTGCTCGATCGATTCAATGTTTACTTACAATTTCCATCACTCCAATTGATCACCCGATCGATTGGAGGCTCCCAATCGATCGGGTGATCGATTGGGAGGCGTTCTGTGCGACACAGATTCTTCCCCAATCGATCAACCGATCGATTGGGAGAAGCCTTTGTCGCGAGGACTCACCCAATCGATCAATTGATCGATTGGGCATGAATCAATCGATCTATTGATCGATTGGACTCACATGTGATTTATCAAATCACGTCCAAAGTCCCTAAAACCAACATTCGGTCAACCATGACCTGTTGGGACATTATGCTTAGCATCCGGTCACCCTCGACCTACTATGACTTCCTCACCAAATGTCCGGTCAATCCCTTTGACCCACTTGGACTTTTCTCCTCGTGCCAAGTATCCGATCAACCCTTTGACCTACTTGGACTTCTCAATATCAAGTGTCCGGTCAACCTTGACCCACCTCGATTTCCACGTGTCTGGCTTCACTCACCAGGACTTCCTTTCTACCTAGCTTCACTCACTAGGACTTCCCATCTGCCTAGCTTCACTCACTAGGACTTTCACCTAGCTTCACTCACTAGGGTTTCCATACTGTCTAGCTTCACTCACTAGGACTTCCCATCTACCTGGCTTCACTCACCCATCTGCCTGACTTCACTCACTAGGACTTTCACCTACCTTCACTCACTAGGATTTTCATACTACCTAGCTTCACTCACTAGGTCTTTCACCTAGTTTCACTCACCAGGATTTCTCATATGCCTGGCTTCACTCATCAGGACTTCTTAGTCAAGTATCCAGTCAGTCTTGACCTACTTGACTCTTCTTCACATCTAACTTGTCAACCTTGACCAGAGGAGAATTATACCAACAATCTCCCCAAATGAACGATTGCGCATGCAATCTCCATGTATTGTCAGTTTCCATGTATTGTCAAACATTGAAACCCAAACGTTAAGACTCAAGCTTGAGTCATCTCAAGCTTAGTCAACCAGGTCAACCTTGACCTAGGGAATATTGCACTAACAACAATGACTTCCCATACTGGAAGAAGTGAATGAAAGTCTAATTGAAGACAGACTTCGATCAATGGTTCAGCATCACCAGAGGATACAAGACTCCCATCGACAACTCCGGAAATCTGATGGACCATGAACAGTGGAATCCGGAGATGAAGAAGAAAGCCCAGACGAACTTCAAAGCCCTCAACACACTACAATGTGGGCTAATGAAGGAGGAGCTGAACAGAGTGGGCCTATATGAAATGTGAAGTCATTGTGGGACAAGCTTATTGAACTACACGAAGGAACCAGCAAAGCTAAGGTAACTAAACAAGATCTTTATTTAAATAAATTATTCAATATAAAAATGCAGGAAGGAGAATCGGCAAGTCAACTCCACATGAGGATTAAGAATATCCTCAACGGACTTCACACCATCAGCCACCAAATGGAGAACTGCGACTTAATAAGGTACGCCCTAAATGCATTTCTTTGAAACGCACTATGGGCATCCATCATGGATGCCTACAAAATTTCGAAGAATCTTTCAAAATTAAAGTTAGATGAATTATTTTACGAACTTGAGCTACACGAGCAAACTAATGCTAGAACCGAGAAAGGTGTTGCTCTTTTTGCAGGTTCCTCTAAAAAAAGTCAAGAACCATTCTTGAATCTAAAGGTGAGTCTGACCAAGACTCAGAATACGAAGAACACCTGGTGAACTTGGTAAGAAAAATGTTCACCGGGAGAAAGAAGAACTTCAATAGAAAAGACTTGCAAAAGATCAACTCCACTACCGAACCAAAGAATGTGACCTGCTTCGGAGGCAACAAGAAGGGTCACTACAAGAACGAGTGCCCAAAGCTGAAGAATGACAATACCAAGACAACCAAAAAGAAGACATTCAAAGCAACGTGTGACGAATCGTCTTTAGATAAATCAAATGTCGAATATCAGAAGCACCAAAGCTACCTCGCGCTGATGGCCCGCGAATCAGAATCGGAGGACGAATCAAAAGACAGGTCCGAACCCGAATCGCGCTGATGGCCCTAGCTTGAGCTCCAAGCTTGGCTTGGCCGACCCCTTTCTTGGGGTCCAAGCAAGGATGTGGTCGGCCCCTAAGCTTGGTTAAGAAGTTGGGCTTTAGGTAGATTATAAGACTTAATAAATAAGAGGCTATAACAGGGACCGAGAGGAGGAATTGGTTTTGGTCTCCTGATAAGCTTGAGCTTCCTGTGTTCACCCCGAACACCCAACTCAAGTTCATCAATAATAACTCATACCACTAAAGAGTCATTATTGCACTACCACACAAATCCCATATTACAATATAGGCTCCTTCTTATCATGAGTGCATTAGTCCCCTTGTGTTTAAGATACCGAATGCCCACTAATCAAATGAGTTACTGACAACTCACTTAATTAATATTTAGCTCCAAGAGTAGTACCACTCAACCTTATTGTCATGTCGGACTAAGTCCACCTACAGGGCTTACATGACAATCCTTATGAGCTCATCAAGGGGACATCACCAACCTAGATCACTAGGACATAGTTTCATTCTATAATCAACAACACACCATATAAATAATATTATTTCCCAACTTATTGGGCCTATTGATTTAACGAACTAAATCTCACCCTTTGATAAATTAAAGAAATAAATATTAAGTATTACGTGCTTGTTATTATATCATGATTAAGAGTACGCACTTCCATAATAACGGAGGTCCTATTCTTTTTTACAGTCGGTATAAAAAGAACAACCTCAAATTGTCTTGCTCAATACACTCAGAGTGTACTAGTATAATTTTATAGGCAAGATAAACTAATACTAAAGTACACTACAACCATTCTAATGGTTTGTCCCATTCCATCTTAGTTGTGAGCAACTATTTATAATTTATAAGGAACTGATAACATGATCTTCTGTGTGACACAACAAACCATGTTATCTTCAATATAAATTAAATGAACAACTACATTTAGCATATAAATGTAGACATTTGACCAATGTGATTCTTATTTCAAAATAAATGTTCATACAAAAAGATAGACTTTTAGTATACATTCTAACAATCTCCTGTTGGTTGCTACTCGGAATATCATACTGGTTCCCCTGTACAAAAATTTTGTATAAGTTCTGAACCTTTCCTAACAACCTATTGTGTTCTTTAGAAATTAAATTTGGAATCGCAAACGAAACTTAACATTATTGATATTAAATTCAATTTTTCTGTTCTTAGTGGTTTAGACTTGGATCGCAAACGATGCTTAACATTATTGATCCAAATCCACCCATGTTACAAATTCGATTAAATATTTATTTCAGAGATCGACTTCCAGGTTAAACATGGCGTGACAGTAGGTCTTCTTGGTTATGGGAGCATCCACCACTTCCTAGACAAAGCCTGTCAACAAAATTCAATAATTAATCTCCTTATAGTAACCCTAGGTTTAACCAAAAGGAACAATTGAATCACAAGATCGAAAAACAAAAGAAACACAAATCGAATCATAAATCTGAAACCTAGAATCATAAGCCTCTTGTGTTTGGTATTTCTGTTAGTTAGAGCCCTAGAGCCAATCATGTGATGATTGTTGTATAGACTCGTTGTATCATATTCTTGTATATAAATAAAGACATTTCTTTATTGTTATTATACTTACTTGTATTGGTGCCAAATAACTAAGTATAATAGCGTCCTTGAGTAGAAGGTTCTTATCTATAACAATCGATTGGTTTAATCGATAGTGAGATGATATAGAGAACACTATTCTTAATCATTCCTAGTCAAGTATTAACATTCAGGGACAATGTTAATGCGATGAGACTAGCATGTAGTGTTGGAGGATCGATGGCCAGCTTGAAGGGGGATTGGATAGCTAGGCCACCCCCAAATCAATTTCTTCTCTACAAAAGGTTAGTGCGTAGCGGAAATACAAAAACTAAAGCAATTAGAAACAAATAAGAATACAAACGCTAACACGCTCGATGTAACGTGGTTCAGAGATGATGCTCCTACTCCACGATGTGTCCTTGAGGTGGACGAGCCCTTGATCCTTCGGTGGATCAGTCCCCGACAATCTCTGGCTAAAGCTTCTCCTTCTCGGTGGAGCAAACCTCTCACAAAATGATCTCTTCCTCTTTACAAGATGGAGTTTAGATTTGGGAGGAAGAGAATTGAACTTGGAAGCTTTGGGCAAGACTAAGAAGGTTTACAATTAGCACCGGTAACCTTCTTAATGCCCCCAAAGCATCCCTTAAATAAGAGGAGAGAGTTGATCAACAATCAACTCAAACCCCGACACCAGTCGACTGACAAAACCATCAGTCGACTGGTGTTTACCGTTAGAGGTAGCCAACAACTACTTTCCAGCACCAACGGTTATTTACCAATCGACTGCTAAAACTAGCAGTCGACTGGTAGCTATTTTCTGAGCGAACAGAATGCTTCTATTCGCTGCCAGTCAACTGCTAAAACATGCAGTCGACTGGTGCAGTCGACTGCTAAAACATGCAGTCGACTGGTGCAGTTGACTGCTAAAACATGCAGTCGACTGGTACAGTTGACTGCTAAAAGTTGCAACCGACTAGACTGCACCTTGTTACACACACTCACTCATCCTCTCCGGAGTCGCCCTTGAAGTCCTCTTCTTTGGCCTTCGTCCCGCAGATGCACCCGAGCCCGCGTCTCCTCTCCGTGCCATCCTTCACGTTGCCTTGAAGTCTACTTCCCTTGGCTCTACTCCGTTTCTCCTTGTCCGGCGGTCCCTCGGATGCCTTCCACACCATCCTTCACCGACTCAAGGATCTGAGCCCTAGGATGAGCTTCCCAAGCTTAATTGCACCAAGCTCCTTATGTGTGTTTCACCAAGTCCTGCAAGACTCAACCACGCATATCAAACACATATGAAAGCCTAACTTAAACTCTTTGACACACACATCAAAACCCTGATCGTACGGATCAAACCTAGGTCGATTGCATCAACATGTAGGTCAACTCGATGACTTGATCTCACAAGTCATGGATATCGAGATATCAAGTTGACACATGGCTATGCATTGGAGAATGTATACTGAATGACCCGCCATGAGAAAGTATCATGGATCGTTATATGAGTGTCATATACTTTCTCATGTGGCTATTAGTATGACTATTAGTCCTTAGACCTGAAGTCACCATGGTTCCCTATATAAGGAGTTGCATACTTTGGCTTCGTCAAATGTCACCCGTAACTGGGTGGACTATAAAGGCGATTACTGGGTATGTAATAAATTATGCAGAGGGATGTGAGTGATGTAGATGGGATCTATCCCTCCTATATGACGGGAGCGACATCATTATTCTTGATAGAGTGAGACCACTAAGTGCATGATCATGCCCAAATGAGTCAATATGAGAGATTGAGCTCATTTGATTAAAGTGAGTCTACTTGGAGTTCAAGATTTAGATTGATTAGAGGATGACACGGTCTATGCCTCAAATTGATCAATCTAGATATCAAGGATAGAAGGACATTGTCACATATTGTGAGAGTCACAATTAGTAGTCACAAAGGTGATGTTGGATCTCAACATTCTTGTAACTTGGGTAGTAATGATGTGTTGCTAGATATCGCTCATTACTTATGCTTCTAAATGAGTTTAGGAGCATTGCCCACGTTACAAGAACCTATAGGGTCACACACAAAGGGAAATTAGATGGATATTAGGTTCATATGATGAACCAAGAGGATTAGGTTCATGTGATGAACCAAATTGGATTAAGAGTAATCTAAATTAAACTAATTGAGTTGGACTCAATTTGATTCATGTGTTAAATGAGTCTAATTTAGACTTGGATTCATTAAGTCAATTTAATCCAATGAATATAGATTTATTAGATTAAATTGATATGAATCAAATGGTTGGATTTGATCAACCATGTGAGATAAGAGGTCAAGTTTGACTTGACTTAAGAGGGAAGATGAAGAGTCAAGTTTGACTTGACTTTGAGTTGACCAAATGACATGTCATTGTGACTTGGCATAGGGTCGGCCAATGATGGTGTTACACATCATCAAGGCCACATCATTTGGTCAAGATTGACTTACCCAAATGCCACGTCATGAGGGAGACCAAGAGCCATGACTCTTGGTATCCCATGGAGGTTTATAACATCTCTATTGTGGCCGACCGCTTGAATGTGTGAGTGATTGCATTTGTGTGCTCATTCAAGAGTTCTTCTTCTTCCTCTTCTCTTCCTCTCTTCTCTCCTTCTCTTCCTCCATTGTCGTGACCTTCTAAGGGTGCTAGCACACTCTTAGTTGTGTTTTTCTCCACCTATTGTTCGTGTGGATACACATAGAGGAGTGTACATTTGACACTCTCGATATCTGGCAACCCTTCTGGACGAGCGGGATTTGCGAAGGGCTTCGCTTCAAAGATATAAACCCCTTTCTTGTAGATCTAGTGTAGATCTAGGATTAGGAAACATGTACATGATAATTTTTATATATCTTTGCACGGATCCGTGGCAAGACTTCGGGTTTCCACAACGTAAAAAGTGATTTTTGCTGCCCGAAAGTCCCAACAATTTCAAGATCTAAATAAATAGGATGAACTAGTTATGATGCGGAAACTAATAACTAGTTATACCTTTTGTAGCTTATAGACCTCATGATCTTCTGCCATATTCCTCTTCTTATCTCGGACGTTGTGTGGACGATGATCTACCGAGACGAGAAACCACCCAAGCTTCCTTCTTCTCCAAGCAAATTTCGGCCACCAACAATCTTCAAGAGATGAAGAACTTTCGGCCACCAACCAAGCTCCAAGGGATGCTAAGAAACAAAGCCTCCTATCTCTACTTCTTCCTCTAACAAGATCCGTCCACCACCAAGCTCCTTGAGATGAAGATGCCGCCGACCACACAAGGAAGAAGAATAGGAGAAAAGGAGGAAGAGAGAGCCGACCACCACCAAGAAAGAGAAGAGAGGAATACTAGATTATATGTTATGAGGTGAGACATCTCTACCCTCTCTTTTATATTCCTTGGTCTTGGCAAATAAGGAAAGTTTTATAAATAAAACTTCCTTATATTCCTTGCCAATGTTTAAGAAGGAAAATTTAATTAAAATTTCCTTATAAACCCTCTTGTGGCCGCCCCTACAAGTCCTCCAAACAAGGAAAGTTTTAAACACAAAATTAAAACTTCCTAATTTGTTTCCGAAAATTTTTAAAATAAAAATTTCTCTTAAAAATTCCCTTCATGGTTGGTTATAAAAGGAAAGTTTTATAAATTAAAATCTTTCTTTTCAAACATGTGGATGATTAAAATTAAGGAAAGTTTTCTCTAAAATTAAAATCTTCCTTTTAACTACAAATAAGAAAAGATATCAAATATTTCTCTTAATCTTTTGTAGAAACTATAAAAGGAAAGATTTAATTTTAAAACTCTCTTTTAAATCATGGGGATGGTTAAAAAAGGAAAATTTTATCAAAAATTAAAATCTTCCTTTTAACTACAAATAAGGAAAGATATCAAACATTTCTCTTAATCATTTGTAGAAAGCTATAAAAGGAAAGATTTAAATTTTAAACTCTCTTTTAAAACCATGACTTCCACATAAGAAATGATTTTAAAAATTAAAATCCTTTTATTGTGTTGTGGCCGGCCACCTAAGCTTGGGCTCCAAGCTAGGGCCGGCCACCACTTGAGCCATCCAAAGTTTATCTTGGCCGGCCCTTACTTGGGCTCTAAGCTTGGTTTAGCCGGTCACCTTAGGATGGGTAAGAAGGTGGGTATGGGTGGGTATAACACTTTATAATTAAGAGGTTACGACAGGGACCAACAGAAGGAATTGGTTTTGGTCTCCTGATGAACTTAAACTTCCCATTTCCGCCTCGAACATCCAACTCGAGTTTATCAATAATAACTCATACCACTAAAGAGTTATTATTGAATCACCACACCAATCCCATATTACTATATGAGCTCCTTCTTATCATGAGTGTGTTAATCTCCCTGTGTTTAAGATATTAAATGTCCACTAATTAAATGAGCTACTGACAACTCAATTAATATCTAGCTCCAAGAGTAGTACCACTCAACCTTATCGTCATGTCGGACTAAGTCCACCTGCGGGGTTTACACGACACTCTTTATGAGCTCTTTTTGGGGACATTATCAACCTAGATTACTAGGACACAGTTTCCTTCTATAATTAATAACACACACTATAAATAATATCATTTCCCAACTTATCGGGACTCTTGATTTATCGAACTAAATCTCACCTATTGATAAGTCAAAGAAATAAATACTAGATATATGCGCTTGTTATTGCTGGTTACTACTCGGAAAACCTAATGGTTCCACTGTACAAAAATTTTGTACAAAGGTCTGAACCTTTTCCTAGCTACCATGTGTTCTTTTAAATTAAACTTAGATCACCTGTGAAACTTAACATGTTTGATTCAAAGTTTAATTTATTTGTTCTTTTAGGTTTAGACTTGGATCTCCTGCGGAACTTAACACGTTCGATCCAAATCACCTAGGTTATTAATTTCATTAAATATTAATTTCCAAATTTGGCTTCCAGGACTGCATGGCAAGGCACATGGCCTTCTTGGATATGGGAACAACCACCACCGCCTAGACAAAGCCTTTTAAGGAAAGCTAATATTTAATTTCCTTAAATAACTTTAGGTTAACCAAAAAGAACAATCAAATCACAAGGAAAAGAAAAACAAGAACACAACATCGAAAACTAATTCGAAATACTAGAATCGCATGCCTCTTGTATTTGGTATTTTTACAAAGAAATAAAACTAGTATGATGCGGAAAATAATTACTAGTTATACCTTTCTTTGTAAACTTTAACGACCTCTTGATCTTCTATCGTATTGCTCTTCTAACCTTGGACGTTGTGTGGGCAACGATCTTCTGAGATGAGAACCACCAAGCACCTTCTTCTTCCTTGCAAGTTTCGGTCATTAAAACTTCTCCTAGGATGAAGAAGTTCGGCCACCACCACCATGCTCCAAGGGATGCTAGAAACAAAGCCTTCTTTCTCTCCTTCTTCTTCTTCTTCTCTAAACTTGATCCGGCCACCATATGAATCTCCACAAGAAGGATGAGGTTCAGCCATCAAAGAGAAGAGAGGAGGAGAGGATGGCCGGCCACACCAAGGAAGTAAAAGAGGGAGAAAATAGAATAGAGTTGTTCACCATGAAGCATTCTCTACCCCCTCTTTTATAATCCTTGGTCTTGGCAAATAAGAAAAATTTAATAAAAACTTCCTTAATTCTTTTGCCATTAAAAAGGAAAATTTATTTAATTAAAAACAATTTTTCTTTTCAATTTACAATAGCCGTCCACACCATAAAATTTCCAAGCAAATAAAATTTTAAACACAAATTAAAACTTCCTTATTTGCTTCCGGAAATTTATAAAAAATTTCTCCAATAATTTTTCCCTTCATGATTGGTTAATAAAAAGGAAATTTTATAAATTAAAATCTTTCTTTTAACATGTGGATAAAAAGAAAGTTATCTCTAAAAATTAAAATCTCTTTTAATCTACAAATAAGAAAAGATATCAAATCTTTTCTTAATCTCTTGTAGAAACTTATAAAAGAGAATATTTAAATTTTTAAACTTTCTTTTAAATCATGAACATGGTTAAAAAGGAAAGATTTCTTAAAATTTAAAATCCACCTTTTAATCAACAAATAAGGAAAGATTTCAAATTTTAAACTCTCTTTTAAACATGTAGATGATTTACAAATAAGGAAAGTTTTTACCAAAAAATTAAAACCATCCTTTTAATCTACAAATAAGGAAAGAGATTAATCTCTTCTCTTAATCTTTTGTAGAAAGCTATAAAAGGAAATTTTTAATTTTTTAAACTCTCTTTTAAAACCATGATATCCACATAAGAAATAATTTTAATAAAAATCCTTTTTATTATTCTAGTGGCCGGCCACCTACTTGGCTCATCCATTTGGTCTTGGGCGGCCCTAGCTTAGGTTCCAAGCTAGCTTGGCCGGCCCCATTGGATGGGTAAGAAGGTGGGTATGTGGTGGGTATAAATCTCTATATACAAGAGGCTACGATAGGGACCGAGAGGAGGAATTGGTTTTGGTCTCCCGATGAAATTAAGCTTCCCGTGTTCGCCCCGAACACACAACTTAATTTCATCAATAATAATTTATTCCACTAAAGAACTATTATTGAACTACCGCACCAATCCCAAATTACATTTTGGGCTCCTTCTTATTATGAGTGTGTTAGTCTCCCTGTCCACTAATTAAATGAGTTACTGACAACTTACTTAATTAATATCTTAGTCCAAGAGTAGTACCACTCAACCTTATCGTCATGTCGGACTAAGTCCACCTGCAGGGTTTAACATGACAATCCTTATGAGCTCCTCTTGGGGACATTCTCAACCTAGATTACTAGGACACAGTTTCCTTCTATAATCAACAACACACACTATAAGTGATATCATTTCCCAACTTATCAGGCTTATTGATTTATCAAACTAAATCTCACCCATTGATAAATTAAAGAAATAAATATCAAATATATGTGCATGTTATTATATTAGGATTAATAGCACACACTTCCATAATAACTGAGGTGTTTGTTCCTTTATAAAGTCAGTTTAAAAGAAATAACCTCTAATGGTCCTACTCAATACACTCTCAGTGTACTAGTGTAATTATATAGTTAAGATAAACTAACACCTAATTACACTACGACCTTCCAATGGTTTATTCCTTTCCATCTTGGTCATGAGCTACTATTTATAATTTATAAGGTACTGATAACATGATCTTCTGTGTGTGACACCACACACCATGTTATCTACAATATAAATTAATTGAACAACTACATTTATCATAAATGTAGACATTTGACCAATGTGATTCTTATTTCTAGATAAATGTTTATACCAAAAGCTAGGCTTTTAGTATACATCCTAACAGTTATTATATCAGGATTAAGAGCATACACTTCCATAATAACAAAGGCTTTGTTCTTTTATTCAGTCAGTATAAAAAGAACTTACCTTAAATGGTCCTGCTTAATACACTCAGAGTGTACTAGTGTAATTTTATAGTTAAGATAAACTAATACCAAATTACACTACGACTATTCCAATGGCTTGTTCCTTTCCATCTTAGTCGTGAGCTACTTTTTATAATTTATAAGGAATTGATAACATGATCTTCTGTGTGTGACATCACACACCATGTTATCTACAATATAAATTAATTGAGCAACTACACTTAGCATATAAATGTAGACATTTGACCAATGTGATTCTTTATTTCAAAATAAATGTTTACAAAAAACTAGGCTTTTAGTATACACTCTAACAATCTCCCACTTATACAAAAAGACTATGCTGCCATAAACGCTGTTATACATCTGATTCCTATTCCTTCAACATGCCGATCAAAAAGCTTTCGCCAGAAGGGCCTTAGTGAAAGGATCTGCCAGGTTATCAGCTGATGTAATTTTGGCGACAACAACTTCTCCTCACTTTACGATGTCTCATATCAGGTGGTACTTGCACTCTATGTGTTTACTCGCCTTATGGGCTCGTGGTTCCTTCGAGTTTGCTACTGCATTGCTATTATCACAATAAATTGTGATTATTTTGGGCAAACCAAGAATCACATCTAAGTCTATTAGGAAGTTCCTAAGCCATACAGCTTCTTTGGCTGCCTCAGAGACTGCCACATACTCCTCTTCTATGGTGGAGTCTGAAAAAGTACCTATGCTTAACACTCCTCCATAGTTATGACTTCACCTCCTAAAGTAAACACAAAACCCCGAGGTTGACTTACTATTGTCCCTTTCAGATTGGATGTCGGAACTCGTGTAACCCACAGAGAGCAAATCATCTGCCTTGTAAGCTAGCATATAATCTCTAGTCCCTCTAAGGTACTTTAATATATGCTTTACGGTAGTCCATTATCCTGGTCCTGGGTTACTTTGATATCTACTAACCATGCCTATGACAAAACAGATATCCGGTCTCGTGCATAACATATCATACATTAGGCTTACTACAGCTGAAGCATAAGAAATTGCCTTCATTTCTTCTATCTCTTTTGATGTCTTCGAAGACATCTCTTTAGATAAAGATACTACATACCTAAAAGGTAGAAAAACCTTTCTTGGAGTCTTACATGCTAAAACGAGCTAGAATCGTATCAATATATGAAGCTTGGAATAAGTATAATATTCTTTTCTTGCGATCCCTTATTACTTTGATCCCGAGAATATGTGCACAATCTCCCAAGTCCTTCATATCGAATTGCTTGGACAACCATACCCTTACTTCCGACAACACTTTGATATTGTTTCCAACTATCAAAAATGTCATCTACGTATAGTACAAGAAATACCATCATGTTTCCATCACACTTCTTGTATACACAAGACTCATCCGGACACTTAATAAATCCATAGGTCTAGATTACTTCATTAAATCGGATGTTCCAAGACCTTGAAGCTTTGCTTTAGTCCATAAATAGACTGATTGAGCTTACATACTATATGCTCTTTGCCCTTTGCAATAAACCCCTCTGGTTGCTTTATATGAATATTTTTTTTCAAGACTTCCATTAAGGAAAACTGTCTTGACATCCATTTGCCAAATCTTATGGTACATATGAACAGTAATAGATAAAAGAATCTAGATAGACTTAAACATGACTACCGGTGAAAAGGTTTCCTTATAATTGATACCCTTTTTCAACAAGCCTTGCTTTGAAAGTTTCCACTTTCCTGTCTGTCCCTCTTTTCCTATTGTAGACCTATTTACACCCAATGACTTTTATACCATTTGGTGATTCTTCAAGCTCCCAGACATTATTAGAATACATAGATTCTATTTTTGTATTCATTGCTCTTTGCTAAGATGTTGCATCTTTATCTTGAAGCACTTCGTCATATGTCCGGGGATTAGGTTCATGTTCACCAGGGATCAAGTCCAAAGACTCTCCCAAAACATGAATCTTTCAGGTTGCCTTAACAACCCTCCCACTATGACGAGGCAGTGTCTGCAATTGTGCATCATTTGTGACACGTGTTGCAGTTTTTTGTGGTATCACATTTTGCACTGTTGGTACTAGACTAGACGTGCCCTCTCTAATTTCTTCTAGAACAATTTCACTTATGGGCTTATGATTCATTACATAATCTTCCTCTAAAAATCGAGTATTGGTGCTAACAATGATCTTCTGATTTTTAGGATTATAAAATAAACCACCTTTCGTTCCTTTAGGATATCTCACAAACAGACAAACTTCTGTACGTGATTCCAACTTGTCAGTGTCACCCTTCAGCACATGTGCTGGACTATCCCATATCCGAATATGACTCAGACTAGGCTTACGCCCATTCCAGAATTCCATGGGAGCAGAGATTACTAATTTAGAAGGTGTCATATTCAGAATGTACACTGCTGTTTCCAGAGCATATCCCCAAAATGAATTTGGTAATTCTGAATAACTCATCATTGATCTAACTATTTTCATAAGAGACCTATTCCTTCGTTCTGCCACACTATTCTGTTGGGGTGTACCAGGTGTAGTCAATTGGGATTGAATCCCGACTTCTGATAAGTGACTCCTAAACTCTCCTAAGAGGTACTAGCCACTACGATCAGATCGTAGTGTCTTGATACTTTTATCATGACGTTTCTCCACATCAGCCTTACTCTTTGAACTCATCAAAGCACTTAGACTTGCGGTGCATCAAGTAAATGTACTCGTATCTCAAATAGTCATCTATAAAAGAGATAAAATATTCGAAACTACCTCTTTCCTGGATAGTCATAGGTCCTACACAAATTAGAATAATTCCAACACATCTTTGGCTCTATACCCCTTACTCTTAAAAGGTCTCTTGGTCATTTTTCCTTCCAAGTAAGACTCGCAGGTTGGAAAATTTTCCACCACCAATGAACCTAAAAGTCCATTGGCTATTAACCTTTGAATCCTACTCAATTTAATATATCCTTGCCTTAGATGCCAAAGATATGATTGGTTCATTTCCGAATGTTGCTTTCTCTTATTAGAGTTAGAAAATGTGTTATTAATTTCTATTTGTTGCATCGTGGGAGTTATTGTATTTAGAATATATAAATTGCCAACCAACGTACCAGAACAGATAACTTCCCTATTTCTTGATAACAACTTTGTTATCAAAAGAGACAGAATATCAAGTTCTTTGAATAGTTTAGAAATTGAAATCTATTTCTTTCTAAAACTTGGTACGTAAAGATAATTTCTCAAAATCCATGTTTTATTCCTATCAGAGGATAAACATCTCCCACTGCAACAGCTGCTACTTTTGTAGCAGTGCCCATGTAGACGGTGATTTCCCCTTTATATAGTTGTCGGGTTTCCTGGAACCCCTGCAATAAATTGTAGACATGATCAGTAGCTCCCGTATCTACACACCAAGTAGCGGTAGATAACACCACTAAACATGTAACAACTAATGAATAAAATACACCTTTATTGTTCTCAGTTATGAGAGGATAGTCCACCTTAGTGTCCAAGTTTTGTTTCCAATCATTATAGTTGGGACTACTAAGTCTATTCTATAGTATTACAGCCAAGGGATTGACAAACATTTGAAATCCTAAGAATCACAAAAATATTTGGTCAAGACCAACACCTTAAAATCCCTGTGAATTTTTATGCCACGTTAGTGTGGACGTATATGAATTCAAACTTTAAGAGGAGATTTTATCCATTAATTTTATTATCTCATCAACCTAACTTTATGACAAATAAAATTAATAGTTGGTCTATCTTTGATCAAATATTTGGTCAAAACTTTAAATTTAAAATAATATTGATTCCTCAAAATAATATCATTTAAATTCACCAACACCTCAAACACCGTGAATTTTGTATGCCACGTTAGTGTGGACGTATACAAATTTAGACGTTTGTAAGAGGAGGGTCTTACCCATTAATTATCTTATCAACCTTAAATTACCTCAAACATCATAAATTTTGTATGCCACGTTAGTGTGAACGTATACAAATTCAATTGTTTGTAAGAGGAGGTTTTACCCATTTTATTTTGTCAACCTAACTTTATGACAAATAAAATTACCTCAAACACCATGAATTTTGTATGCCACATTAGTGTGGACGTATACAAATTCAAACATTTGTAAGAGCGGGTTTTACCTAGCTTTATGATAAATTAATAGTTGATATTCCTTTGGTCACACAAATAATAGCAGTGACTCCGTTGGGGAGGATACTATTAAATGCGCCTAAGTGTATACCATTACTTGATACTTAGTCCATTAAATAAGATTATGCCTCTTCAGTTGGAGAAGATCACACACTCTTAAATAATTTCCTATAATCATCCATAAAGGAAGTTTGATCTAGTGATCCGCAAATAAACTCATCCGTTGTGGAGGGAGGCACTCAGAGCCAACACGCAAGTTTCTTTGCATCACTTACAAACTAATACTGGAGACTATGGAATTTATTTAAAAATCTCTCTCTCACTTAGTTATTTAAGGTGAGGAATTTTATCATGCAAGCACACATCACATGCACACACACATCACAGTAAATAAAAATAATAAATATGGAAATTAATTTTTTAACTATTATGGCTTCTTCCATCACTGTTCTCCGTGTGCTGCCAGCCCTAGGGTTCATGTCGTCGGGTCCATCGAGCTTCCTTTTCTGCTGCGCCTCTGGTCCACCAATAGTACCACGCCTTGCAAGGATACGATCCGCGACAAAAATAGAATTTTACATATATCAATCCTCTATTCCATGAGGGAATGTACATGAAATCTAGATCGAACAAAAATGTAAAAATCCTAGGGGTAATACAACTCCTGCTATATTTAATAAATACAATCACGCACACACATAAAATGCCCTTGACATGTCCAATGGTCCAATCACACACAATCACTATAAGCCATAATAGTTGGAGCCTCCAACTATAGAGTTAGCATATTCTACTATTATCCTGCCTAAATTATGTATGACATGTGCATAATTAAACTGAAAACCAAACACATAGAGGTAAACCCTAGCTCAGATACCAATTGTTGGTTGCTACTCGGAATATCGTATCGATTCCCCTGTACAAAAACTTTGTACAAGTCTTGAACCTTTCCTAACAACCTATTGTGTTCTTTAGAAATTAAATTTGGAATCGCAAATGAAACTTAACATTATTGATTCCAAATTCAATTTATCTGTTCTTAGTGGTTTAGACTTGGATCGCAAATGATGCTTAATATTATTGATCCAAATCCACCTATGTTACAAATTCGATTAAATATTTATTTCAGAGATCGACTTCCAGGTTAAACATGGTGAGGCAGTAGGCCTTCTTGGTTATGGAAGCATCCACCACTTCCTAGACAAAGTCTTTCAACAAAATTCAATATTTAATCTCCTTATAGTAACCCTAGGTTTAACCAAAAGGAACAATCGAATCACAAGATTGAAAAACAAAAGAAACACAAATCGAATCATAAATCCAAAACCTAGAATCATAAGCCTCTTGTGTTTGGTATTTCAAGATCTAAACAAAAAGGATGAACTAGTTATGATGCGGAAACTAATAACTAGTTATACCTTTTATAGCTTATAGACCTCACGATCTTCTGTCGTATTCCTCTTCTTATCTCGGACGTCGTGTGGGTGACGATATACCGAGATGAGAAACCACCCAAGCTTCCTTCTTCTCCAAGTAAATTTCAGCCACCAACAATCTTCAAGAGATGAAGAAATTTCGGTCACCAACCAAGCTCCAAGGGATGCTAAGAAACAAAGCTTCCTATCTCTACTTCTTCCTCTAACAAGATCCATCCACCACCAAGCTCCTTGAGATGAAGATGCCGCCGGCCACACAAGGAAGAAGAATAGGAGAAAAGGAGGAAGAGAGAGCCGGCCACCACCAAGGAAGAGAAGAGAGGAATACTAGATTATATGTTATGAGGTGAGGCACCTCTACCCTCTCTTTTATATTCCTTGGTCTTGGCAAATAAGGAAAGTTTTATAAATAAAACTTCCTTATATTCCTTGCCAATGTTTAAGAAGAAAAATTTAATTAAAATTTCCTTATAAACCCTCTTGTGGCCGACCCCTACAAGTCCTCCAAACAAGGAAAGTTTTAAACACAAAATTAAAACATCCTAATTTGTTTCCGAAAATTTTTAAAATAAAAATTTCTCTTAAAAATTTCCTTCATGGTTGGTTATAAAAGGAAAGTTTTATAAATTAAAATCTCTCTTTTAAAACATGTGGATGATTAAAATTAAGGAAAGTTTTCTCTAAAATTAAAATCTTCCTTTTAACTACAAATAAGAAAGGATATCAAATCTTTCTCTTAATCTTTTGTAGAAACTATAAAAGGAAAGATTTAATTTTAAAACTCTCTTTTAAATCATGAGGATGGTTACAAAAAGGAAAGTTTTATCAAAAATTAAAATCTTCCTTTTAACTACAAATAAGGAAAGATATCAAACCTTTCTCTTAATCCTTTGTAGAAAGCTATAAAAGGAAAGATTTAAATTTTAAACTCTCTTTTAAAACCATGGCTTCCACATAAGAAAAGATTTTAAAAATTAAAATCCTTTTATTGTGTTGTGGCCGGCCACCTAAGATTGGGCTCCAAGCTAGGGCCGACCACCACTTGAACCATCCAACGTTTATCTTAGTCGCCCCTTGCTTGGGCTCCAAGCTTGGCTTGGTCGACCACCTTAGGATGGGTAAGAAGGTGAGTATAACACTTTATAATTAAGAGGCTATGACAGGGACCGAGAGAAGGAATTGGTTTTGGTCTCCCGATGAATTTGAGCTTCCCGTATTCGCTCCGAACACCCAACTTGAGTTCATCAATAATAACTCATACCACTAAAGAGTTATTATTGAACTACCGCACCAATCTCATATTACTATATGGGCTCCTTCTTATCATGAGTGTGTTAATCTCCCTGTGTTTAAGATATTAAATGTCTACTAATTAAATGAGCTACTGACAACTCACTTAATTAATATATAGCTCCAAGAGTAGTACCACTCAACCTTATTGTCATGTCGGACTAAGTCCACCTGCAGGGTTTACACGACAATCCTTATGAGCTCTTCTAGGGGGCATTATCAACCTAGATTACTAGAACACAATTTCCTTCTATAATCAACAACACACACTATAAATAATATCATTTCCCAACTTATCGGGCCTCTTGATTTATCGAACTAAATCTCACCCATTGATAAGTCAAAGAAATAAATACTAGATATATGCGTTTGTTATTATATCAGGATTAAGAGAACACACTTTCATAATAACAAAGGTCTTGTTCGTTTATTCAGTTAATATAAAAAGAACTTACTTTAAATGGTCTTGCTCAATACACTCAGAGTGTACTAGTGTAATTTTATAGTTAAGATAAACTAATACCAAATTACACTACGACTATTCCAATGGCTTGTTCCTTTCCATCTTAGTCGTGAGCTACTTTTTATAATTTATAAGGAATTGATAACATGATCTTCTGTGTGTGACACCACACACCATGTTTTCTACAATATAAATTAATTGAACAACTACACTTAGCATATAAACACTACAAAAAAACCAATGTTTGAGGACCGGTCTTCTAAGAGCGTTTGATTAACCACTCTAAATACGTGTAGCAACAAGAGTGGTTAAATGAAACCGCTTGTAAAAGGTAAGAGTAATAGGAGCGGTTGGAAAACTGATCCAGCTGATTAATTGTAGCATCAGTTATTTAAAACCGTTTTAAACGTCGTGAAATTTAAGAGCGGTTTTATAAACCGATTCAATTGTTTGTTTGGCAGCGGTTTATTAGACTTTTTAAAGTGGTCAACAAAATTGTTTCTACAAAGTCACATATTTTTTTAACCTAGGGTCTTTTACCTATTATTAATATTTAAATTTCCTTAATTTTTAATCCTACGCCCCACATACACACAACAAATCGTGAATCATTCTCCTTACTCCTTAAAAATCCAACAATCCGATCGAGATACTTAGAAAAAATAACAATCCAATTTCTGTGTCATTGTTGGCTTCTCTGTCATCGGAAATTAACTCACTTGTATATGTAATACACATGGAATCCATCTTCTAATTTTATTAAAAAATATTTTATAGATAATAATACAAACTGTCGAATCTCGATTGATTTAATGAAGTCCAAAATTAAATTACGTTAATATCCTTTTTTATTTTCATACCTAAAATAATTTTAAAACTTATTAATAATTTTATCTTCTTATCTCTATCAAAATTTCTATAAAATAAATACACGCAACATGTGTATTTCAGTAATCCAAATGTGAGATGCATTACATACTTTAATTAATGAAATAAATAAAATAAATAATTGAAACATACTAAATAATTTTGAGAAAGGGAACAAATAAAATTTTTGATATATTACTAAAATAGATTTAAAACTACAATTTACAATTCCATTAATTAAATTGTATGCGAGCCAGGTTGGTCATTTCACACATTTTTATTTAAATACTCATTAAAATAACTCATTATCAATCTTATCATTGTCTATATTTTAAAATATAATCATATTTTATTTATATAAATGGATGCAATGGAAAATTTGCTCGTTGGTGAATTATTTTAAGAAAGAATAAAATTCCTATACCTGCACAATTTTAATATGGTTCATCAAGATTCTAATCATAAAATTTTACCAAAATAGAAATTAAAATACCATGTTTATTGGCTATGAAAGGGCTCCCCTTTTTTAGCGCTAACATTATTTTGCTATTTTTTTTCGTGATTCCCGCTTTTAATTTCTAGAACCCTAAACTTACCTATCTAATGTATTGATATATATTGCTTCATCTACTCATCTCCTTTTACCGATATTTCTCAGGGAGAACATTACAACTAATTTTGATTCTTGGAGGTAATTTCTTGTTTGAAGTATGTATATATATATCTATATATTTGAATCTAGTTTTTAAAATTTTGGGTGACTGTCCTAGACTATCATATTGTTTTAGGCGTGATTAATTTTTATTTTCATGGTTTAAAGATGTTGATATCTCGTTATGTTTTTGACTACCTTTTGTTAGCTTTTATTTATTATCGCCATTTTGTAGATAAAATTGTCTAATCTTAATTTTCTGGCCTTTTTTTTGGAATTGTCAAAATTTAAAGATATAAAATCTGGATAAGAGTTTGAATTTGCAACATAAATATGAGTATGTAGTCTATCTTTTGAAAAATGTCACACACTTGTTGTCTATTTCTTGTAGGAATTGCTTCACTTTGAAAATGGTGAACAAAAGAATTCAAAAGTTGCTTCAAAATACCAGAGGACGATCTAGAAGAGAAGAATCAAATAATAGAGGATTAAATGGTGAAAATGAACCACAAGATGTACCACTGCCGCACTCTCCATCGAGAACAAAAAATGCTGAATTGGACTTACAACACAATGTTGAGCATAATGAGGAAGGTTAGAATTTTTTTGGGGATATGAATAGCTAATTGAATTTACAATGAAGTAACATTATGTTTTTTAATGAATTAATATTATGTTTTAAATACTTTTTTAGGTTCATCTCAAAGGAGCCAAAATACACGGGGCAGGACAGTGATGAGAGATGTTCATTCATTAGGTCCCAATGACTTACTAGTTGTAAGATTTAATGAAAGGGGTCAACCTTATGGAGAAATGCAACCCACACTTTCAAATTTTGTGGGAACGATTGCTCGAAATGGAAACTTGTTACCCCTTAGTTTTCTAGACTGGAGGAAAATACCTAAAAATCATTTGGATCTTGCATGGGGATATGTAACTGTAAGTTGAGAATCTTTAAGTTCCAAATTTCAATTAGAAATTAATATAATTTGTTTAATATTCGTAGGAACATTTTTGTA
Organism: Zingiber officinale; assembly: GCF_018446385.1. Lineage (NCBI taxonomy): Eukaryota > Viridiplantae > Streptophyta > Magnoliopsida > Zingiberales > Zingiberaceae > Zingiber > Zingiber officinale. The sequence goes on along the minus strand of NC_055987.1, from coordinate 108,486,943 downwards.
TCCCTACTCGCCACAAAAAAATTGTGATGCAAATGATAGGAGTTGCATGGAGGCGATGGAGGGCCGAAGTCAAGGCAACGTCTTATGACCCAAATATTCCTTTAGATGAGCTCTTGCAAATTTGTCCTGTCCCTCATAAGCTAACACTCGAGGTTTGGGAAACTTTATGTGACTATTGGAAGAAGAATGAGGTAGTAATAATAAATTTATTATTTTGTACATATAGATGGGCGTATATGATGCATTTTTGTTAACCTATTGCAGAGAATGTCAAAAATTAATAGAGAAAATGCTCATAAAAAACGAAGAATTTATGCACAAGGACGCATAAATATTCCAACATTGGAAGATAAACTTGTAAGCATTATATATAATGATTGTTTTTATAAGTTCTATATAATTTTTAATTCACAAATTTTATAATTTTAGGGTCGGGATTTAAAGTATTGATTAAAGTGAATAGAATACAGTTGGTGTTAGTTAAGTTTGATGCCGCAATTTGTTGATTAGTTTCAGGAAAATGGTGTAAAGCCTACCCGTATTGAAATATTAGAATTAAGTTGTCATAGTAAAAAGAAAGGAAGGTCTCCTATTGCTGATGAAGCTATACAACATGAGGTAAGAATTCTATTTCAATTTTTTAAAATGACTTGTCAGTATTTTTGTAATGTTATTCACAATTTTTGTGTCAGGCTTTATTGAATGAGGCTATGAAACGCCATCTCCAAGACATGCCGGAGGGAACAGATCCAAGACAAGTGCATGAGCAAGCATTTCGGTAATGAGCACATTTAATTTTTGCTAAAGTTATAACTTTTATGATACTAATTATTTTTTATGCAGTGAGGTGTTCGGGCCTGAGCATTCTGGCCGAGTTCGATGTTTAGGAGCTGGTGCACTGCCTAGCCAAGTTTTTCCTGACCAATATAAGCGTAGCCATTGCCAAGGATATGACACTGCTTCGGATGCCACAGAAAAGTACAAGGAAATGAAAGAAAAAATAAAGGAAATGGAAGCTAGGGAGGCAGAGCGAGAAGCACGACTACAAGCAAAAATGGAAGCACGTGAAGCACAAAGGAAAATCGAGATGGAGCAATCGATGAGGCGGATGCAGGAACAACAATTCCAAAATTTTATCCGTATTATGCAAAGTATGATGGTTGGAACTGCTGGGGGATCTCAAGGGCCCGAAACGTTACCGAGACAGGTATTAGCATGTTTGATGTTAACAAATGAGTTATTAAAAATTACTTGTATAAATGCATGATGTGAAATTCGCTTTCTTTTGTAGATGGCAAGTGTGATGGCAGAAATCATGCAACAATATATGAGTATTCCATCAAATGCTTAAGAAAATATCCGTAGACCTCCTCCATGAGAGAAATCAAATGGTAGCAGCTAGAATTTGAGAAAAAGATATTTTGATTTATATTAGGGTTGGAAATAAATAATATGTTTTTAGATGAATAATATGCTATTTTGATTGATAATGATTGTTCGTAAGGATTATGTACTGATGTTTTATGATGGAATGCCATTGTTTTTTTCATCTATTTATTATGTTGAGTTATGGAATGATTTATAAAGAAATATAAATGGTTTTTTTTTAAAAAAAAAAATCTGCCATCTACAAAAGACCGTTCCAAAAAATTAAAAAAAAAATTGATGTTAAACCATTCCAAAATTACAAAAAATCGCTTCGAAATATGACTTTCAAGAGCAGTTACGAAATTGTTCCACATGAACACATATAGAAGCAGTGAATATAAGCGCTCTTGCAACCCACATTTAGGAGCGGTTATTATGTGCTACTGATATGTGCAAACAAAAGCGGTTTCGTAAATCGCTCCTAGTTTTCACCTTCTACAGCGGTTTAAAAACCATGGCAATATCCATGTTTCACAATCGGTTGGTTAACCGATTCAACATCCTCACTTGCAAAATCAGTTAACAACCGTACCTAAATATAGATTTCAGATCGGTTTCAGAAACCGCTCTAATTGAGGATATATTAGAGTGGTTTTTAACCGGTGGAAAAACTAACATTTTAGAGCGGTTAGGACAACATTTACCACCGCTTTTATCTTCCGCTCTAATTGGGCCTAGCAACGATGGCAACAAGTGCGCTTGCCAAACCGTTGCAATATTTATAGCAGCGGTGGAAAACCGCTCCTACAAGTCAAATAAACCGGTCCTATAGCTTCTTTTTTTTGTAGTGAAATGTAGACATTTGACTAATGTGATTCTTTATTTCAAATTAAATATTTACAAAAAATTAGGCATTTAATATACACTCTAACATCTCCCACTTATACTAAAAGACTATGCTGCTATAAATGCTGTCATACATCTAATTCTCATCCCCTCCACATGCTAATCAAAAGCTTTCGTCGGAAGGGCCTTAGTGAAAGGATCTGCCAGGTTATCTGCTGATGCAATCTTGGCGACGACAACTTCTCCTCGCTTGACGATGTCTCTGTTGGGTTTTTCGGGCCGCGAAAACCCCTTTTTCGCGTCGCGGAAACCCCGAAACCCCATAGCCACTGGATCTCGTGCGAAGAAAAACATTCGAAAAATACGAGTACGAGTTTAAACGTTGATCTACAGTAGAGCTACATAAGGATAAACCTTTTATACCTTTGTAGCGAAGCCCTTCGCAATCCCGCTCGTCCTCGGTTCGCCGGATCTCGAAAGTGTTAAAGTAGACACTTCTCTATGTGTATCCACACAAGCAAGAGATGGAGCAAAAACCTCTAAGGATGTGCTAGCAACCTTAGAGATCAGTAGTGGAGGAGGAGAGGGAGAGAAGAGAACCAAGGAAGAAGAAGATAGAGTTACACATGAAAAATGAAACTCATTTTCATGAATAAAAGTGGTCGGCCACATTTTTGGCTTGTAACTCCCATGGAATATCAAGAGTCACCACTCTTGGTAACTCCCATGAGGTGGCATTTGGTCAAGTCAAACTTGACCAAATGAAGAAGCCTTGATGATGTGGCATTGGTCAAGTCAAAGTCAAGTCAAAACTTGACTCTTCATCTTCCTACTTATGTCAAGTCAAACTTGACCACTTCTCTCCCTTGGTTGATCTAATTTGACCATTGGTTCAAGTCAATTTTAATTTAATGAATCTCTATTCATTGAATTAAATTAATTAAATGAGTCTAAGTCCAAATTAGACTCACTTAACACATGAACCAAATTGAGTCCAACTCAATTAGCCTACCTTGGATTACTCTTAATCCAATTTGGTTCATCAAATGAACCTAATCCTTTAGGTTAATCAAATGAACCTAATCTCCATCTAATTGCCCTTTGTGTGTGACCCTATAGGTTATTGTAACGTTGGCAATGCTCCTAAACCCATTTAGAAGAATAAGTAATGAGCGGTATCTAGCAACACATCATTACTACCCAAGTTACAAGAATGTTGAGATCCAACATCACCTTGTGACTACTAATTGTGTCTCCTCACAATATATGACAAGTGTCCTTCTATCCTAAACATCTAGATTGATCAATGTGAGGCATAGACCGTGTCATCCTCTAATCAATCTAAATCTTGAACTCCAAGTAGACTCACTAAATCAAATGAGCTCAATATCTCATATTGACTCATTTGGGCATGGCCATGCACTTCGTGGTCTCACTCTATCAAGAATATCGATGTCTCTCCCGTCACATAGGAGGGATAGATCCCATCTACATCACTCACATCCCTCTGCATAATTCGTTACATACCCAGTAATCGCCTTTATAGTCCACCCAGTTACGAGTGACGTTTGACGAAACTAAAGTACATAACTCCTTATGTAGGGATCCATGGTGACTTCAGGTCTAAGGACTAATAGTCATACTAATAGCCACATGAGAAAGTATATGACACTCATATAACGATCCATGATACTTTCTCATGGCGGGTCATTCAGTATACATTCTCCAATGTATACCCATGTGTTAACTTGATATCTCTATATCCATGACTTGTGAGATCAAGTCATCGAGTTGACCTACATGCTAATCTTATTGCATTAACATTGTCCCTGAATGTTAATACTCGACTAGGAATGATTAAGAGTAGTGTTCCCTATATCATCTCACTATCGATTCAACCAACCGATTGATATAGGTAAGAACATTCTACTCAAGGACGTTATTATACTTAGTTTATTTGGCACCAATACAAGTAAGTATAATAACCAAAAACCAAATGCCTTTATTTATATAGAATATGATACAACAAGTCCAAAATACAATCATCAAATGATTGGCTCTAGGGCTTTAGCTAACAATCTCCCACTAGCACTAGTGCCAATCAGTGTAGGCTTTAAGCCCAAATGACCTAGTGTGACCATCATGCTTCCTCTGTGCCAAAGCCTTGGTCAAGGGATCTGTAATGTTAGCCTCTGTAGGTACTCTGCAAATCTTCACATCTCCTCTCTCGATAATCTCTCGAATGAGATGGAAGCGTCGTAGTATGTGTTTGGTTCGCTGGTGTGAGCGAGGTTCCTTCGCCTGTGTTATAGCTCCATTATTGTCACAATAGAGCTCAATGGGGTCAGCAATGCTAGGAACCACCCCAAGTTCAGTGATGAACTTGCGGATCCAAACTGCCTCCTTTGCCGCCTCTGATGCAGCAATGTACTCATTGTAGAATCAACTCGTATCCGCTTGAACTCTTCCATTAACAACACCACCATTAATGCAAAATACGAACCCCGACCGCCATCTATAGTCATCCGGATTTCGAAGCTAGCATCACTATAACCCTTTATGACTAGCTCATCATCGCCTCCATATATCAAGACATATTCTTTAGTCCTTCTTAAGTACTTAAGAATATTCTTGACCGCTATCCACCGACTTTCACCGGATCTGACTGGTATCTGCTCGTCATACGAGACATCAGGTCGAGTACATAGCATGACATACATGATCGATCCTATGGCTGAGGCATAAGGGATCTGATCCATGTGGTCTCTCTCCTCTCTAGAAGAGGGACCTTGAGTCTTCGAAAGACTCACGCCATGTGACATCGGCAGAAATCCCTTCTTGGAGTTCTGCATGGCAAACCGAAGGAGTACCTTGTCAATATATGTACTCTGACTTAGGCCAAGCAATCTCTTAGATCTATCTCTATAGATCTGTATCCCTAGAATGCGGGATGCCTCACCTAAGTCCTTCATTGAGAAGCAACTCCCTAGCCAAGTCTTGACAGACTGAAGCATAGGGATGTCCTTCCCAATGAGTAGTATGTCATCCACATACAATATGAGGAAGACAACTATGTCCCCTACAACCTTCTTGTAGACACAAGGTTCATCTTCATTTTTGATGAAACCAAATTGTTTGATTGCATCATCGAAACGAAGATTCCAGCTCCGAGAAGCTTGCTTTAGTCCATAAATGGACCTATGCAGCTTGCATACTCTGCTAGTATGCTGTGGATCTACAAAACCCTCAGGTTGTGTCATGTACACATCCTCGAGTAGGTTTCCATTCTGAAACGCGGTTTTGACATCCATCTGTCATATCTCATAGTCATGGTAGGCTGCAATAGCAAGCATGATCAGAATGGACTCAAACATCGCTACTGGAGAAAAGGTTTCATCATAGTCAATACATGAATCTGCTTGAAACCTTTAGCTACCAAGCGTCCCTTATAGATAAGTCCATCCATGTCAGTCTTTCTCTTAAAGACCCACTTGCACCCTATGGGTTTTACCCCTTCAGGTGGATCAACCAAAGTCCATACTTGGTTGGTGTACATGGATTCCATTTCGGATCTCATGGCCTCTAGCCATTTCTCGGAATCTGGTCTCATCACAGCTTCCTGATAGGTGGTAGGCTCATCCTCTATGAGCATAACGTCATCATGGTCAGACAAGAGAAATGAGTATCTCTCAGGCTGATGACGTACCCTATCAGACCTGCGAAGAGGTATGCCTACTTGAACTGGTTGTTGTTCCTCAACTCTTTGTGGAACATCATCATCCACAACACTTTGTGGTTCCAGTTCAATTTCCATCGAGGCATCAGTGCTATTGTTCGCATCTTGAACTTCTTCAAGATCGAACGCGCTCCCACTAGTCTTTCTAGAAATAAAGTCCCTTTCTAGAAAGACCCCAGTCTTTGCCACAACTACCTTGTGCTAACTGGGAATGTAGAAGTAATATCCCTTAGTTTCCTTGGGATATCCAATAAAATAGCACTTATCGGATTTGGGTCCTAACTTATCTGAGACTTGACGTCGAACGTAAGCCTCACAACCCCAAATCCTCATGAAAGACACCTGGGCATCTCTCCCAGTCCATATCCTATATGGTGTCTTTATCACGGCCTTAGATGGAACTCGGTTGAGTATAAAAGCTGCCGTGTCTAGAGCATAACCCCAAAGGTATGTCGGAAGATTTGTGTGACTCATCATAGATCGCACCATATCTAATAGGGTACGATTTCTCCTTTCGGATACACCATTCCACTGTGGTGTTCCAGGAGGAGTGAGTTGGGATAGAATCCCACACTCAGCTAAGTAGTCACGAAACTCATGGCTAAGGTATTCTCCATCTCGATCGGATCGAAGTATCTTAATACTCTTGCCAAGCTGGTTCTGTACTTCATTCTTGAATTCTTTGAACTTTTCAAAGGATTCAGACTTATGTGTCATCAAGTACACATAACCATATCTACTGAAGTCATCAGTAAATGTGATGAAATACCTATAACCGCCTCTAGCAGCGACATTGAAAGGGTCACATACATCACTATGTATGAGTCCTAACAAATCAGTCGCTCTCTCGCTGTGCCCACTAAAGGGAGTCTTGGTCATCTTGACTCGTAGGCATGACTCGCATACCTCATATGATTCAAAATCAAATGAGTCCAGCATACCATCCTTATGGAGATGGGATAAGCGCTTGTCATTTATATGACCTAAGCGACAGTGCCAGAGATATGTTTGGTTCAGGTTATTTGACTTGAACCTCTTGGTATTTATGTTATAGATAGGGCTCTCAAGGTCTAGAATATAGAGTCCGTTTATCAGAGGTGCACTACAATAGAACATTTCGTTTAAATAGACGGAACAACATTTGTTCTTTATTATAAACGAAAAACCTTTCTTGTCCAAACAAGAAACAGATATAATGTTCTTAGTTAAAGCAGGCACATAACAACAATCATCTAATTCTAGTACAAGCCCAGAGGGCAGAGATAGATGGTAAATTCCTACAGCAATAGCAGCAACCCGTGCTCCATTGCCTATTCGTAGGTCTATCTCACCCTTCGTCAATGCCCTGCTATTTCTCAGCGCTTGTACATTAGTACAAATGTGTGAAGCACATCCGGTATCTAATACCCACGATGAAGAAATAGAGAGGTTGACTTCTATAACATGTATACCTGAAGTAGAAATCTTATTTCTCTTCTTCGTAAGATCTTCCAGGTATTCTTTGGAGTTCCTCTTCCAGTGCCTTGCTTGTCCTTGATATAGGTGACAAAGATGTTCAACCATATCGTAAGCGCTCATCAACTCATGTTGCTTCTGAAGCTCAGAGTTCATGGTTGCGAGCATAAGACAGGACACATCTAATGCGTCATCTTGATGCTTCTTGTAAGTATCTCGGTCTGCTCGCGTGGCAGTGGCAGGAGGAGCCTCCGGAATGGGCTGCTCCAGAACGTACAGTTTATGTTCTTGGGTGAAAACTATTCTCAGGTTCCTGTACCAGTCCAGGAAATTTGCTCCGTTGAGCTTGTCCTTCTTAAGGACAGATCACAGAGAGAAGGTGTTCGTATTCGACGTCATGGAAATTCTACAACAGAAATAAATGCAGAAATAAGTATCATATTCTTAATCATTTAATTAGGCCTTTAACTAAATGATGCTCCCACTGAATTCTATAATTCACGTGGGATAAGATCCACATCATACTAACCCTTGAGTTAGCTTTGGCTAATACGCCCAAGACTTAGTATGATTGGTAGGTAACGATTACCAATTACATCTCTATGCAACTCTTGTTTATAGGATCAATATCCGCATTTATATTAAAACTCGAGTTAGCTTTGGCTAATACGCCCGAGAGTTAATATATATGTGATTTTGACCTATCTTTCCAACCGTTAGAAGAATGCCTATAGTTATACTCGATCCAACCGAGTTAACTAGGAATACTCAATCTAATTGAGTTGTACTCACCCATGCGTTAATAGGCGGGACCAAGATTGTCCCTCCGTACCCTACCAAGATAGTATGTGTTGCTCTGCTTTGGCAGATTCAACAACAGCATGCGATCGAGGTAGTGGTAGGTATCACGGTATGGTAGGCATTACGAGTTGATGCGTTTTAGATCTAATCTAAACGATGATGCGTATCATATACTCGAAAGATCTAATCTAATCGAAGGGTGCATCATGTGCACGACTTAGATCTAATCTAATCGTAAGGCACTAATTAATTACTTAATTAACTAGCATGCATCACATACACACAAAACAATTAATTAAATAATTAATCAAATAATTTTGTGATTATGTCATGGCCCTACTACGATCTTCTCAAGCCAATGAGAAGATCGGATGGTCAACCTAAGGTCAACAGCTTCTCAAGCTCCTTCCTTTGACCACCTCGTGTTGCTCGCGCCCTCCTCGTAACTCCGTCTCGAGTGGACCTTCCACAGCTCCAATTTTGTACATTACAATTTTAAAACTCGAGTTACATTCGAGTCTAAATCTAATTTACAACCAGAATATATGAGAAAGGCACGACGCGCAGGTCGCGAAAATAAGATAAAAATAACGGCACGCAGGCCGTATTATGAATTACAACACATATTGTCCAATCAAATTGGGTCTTTGGGCCATGACTATCATAAAATTAATATATAATTCAAAATTATATATTTCTGTAATTTTTCTGTAATTTTTCATAATTTTACAGATTTTATGAGTAAATTTTTCCCGGCGGTCCCGATTAGCGATTTCGGGCGCAATCGCGGAGCAAATCCCCTTGCGGGGTTAGGGGCAGTACCCCTACCTGCGATCTAACCATCGCGAGTTGCTCCTAAGCGATCCAAGAGCACCTTATCCCGCTGTTCCAAAAAGATTTGGGTCGAAACGATGTCGTTTCGGAAAAAACTTCTCGGTAGTCGAAGCCTACAAGTGTATAAACACTTGTGCTTCGCTTCCACGAGAAATATTACTCTTAAAACTATAGAAACCATAAATTTACAGAAATGTACAGAAGCTTTAATTTTTCATAAAAATCAAATTAAACTCGTACAAGCTTCGCACGTGGCTCTGATACCACTGTTGGGTTTTTCGGGCTGCGAAAACCCTTTTTTCGAGTCGCGGAAACCCCGAAACCCCCTAGCCACTGGATCTCGTGCGAAGAAAAACATTCGAAAAATACGAGTACGAGTTTAAACGTTGATCTACAGTAGATCTACATAAGGATAAACCTTTTATACCTTTGTAGCGAAGCCCTTCGCAATCCCGCTAGTCCTCGGTTCACCGGATCTCGAAAGTGTCAAAGTAGACACTTCTCTATGTGTATCCACACAAGCAAGAGATGGAGAAAAAACCTCTAAGGATGTGCTAGCAACCTTAGAGATCAGTAGTGGAGGAGGAGAGGGAGAGAAGAGAACGAAGGAAGAAGAAGATAGAGTTACACATGAAAAATGAAACTCCTTTTCATGAATAAAAGTGGCCGGCCACATTTTTGGCTTGTAACTCCCATGGAATATCAAGAGTCACCACTCTTGGTAACTCCCATGAGGTGACATTTGGTCAAGTCAAACTTGACCAAATGAAGAAGCCTTGATGATGTGGCATTGGTCAAGTCAAAGTCAAGTCAAAACTTGACTCTTCATCTTCCTACTTATGTCAAGTCAAACTTGACCACTTCTCTCCCTTGGTTGATCTAATCTAACCATTGGTTCAAGTCAATTTTAATTTAATGAATCTCTATTCATTGAATTAAATTAATTAAATGAGTCTAAGTCCAAATTAGACTCACTTAACACATGAACCAAATTGAGTCCAACTCAATTAGCCTACCTTGGATTACTCTTAATCCAATTTGGTTCATCATATGAACCTAATCCTCTTGGTTCATCATATGAACCTAATTTCCATCTAATTGCCCTTTGTGTATGACCCTATAGGTTCTTGTAACGTTGGCAATGCTCCTAAACCCATTTAGAAGCATAAGTAATGAGCGGTATCTAGCAACACATCATTACTACCCAAGTTACAAGAATGTTGAGATCCAACATCACCTTGTGACTACTAATTGTGACTCCTCACAATATATGACAAGTGTCCTTCTATCCTAGACATCTAGATTGATCAATGTGAGGCATAGACCGTGTGATCCTCTAATCAATCTAAATCTTGAACTCCAAGTAGACTCACTCGATCAAATGAGCTCAATATCTCATATTGACTCATTTGGGCATGGCCATGCACTTCGTGGTCTCACTCTATCAAGAATATCGATGTCGCTCCCATCATATAGGAGGGATAGATCCCATCTACATCACTCACATCCCTCTGCATAATTCGTTACATACCCAGTAATCGCCTTTATAGTCCACCCAGTTACAGGTGACGTTTGACGAAACTAAAGTACATAACTCCTTATGTAGGGATCCATGGTGACTTCAGGTCTAAGGACTAATAGTCATACTAATAGCCACATGAGAAAGTATATGACACTCATATAACGATCCATGATACTTTCTCATGGCGGGTCATTCAGTATACATTCTCCAATGTATACCCATGTGTCAACTTGATATCTCTATATCCATGACTTGTGAGATCAAGTCATCGAGTTGACCTACATGCTAGTCTTATTGCATTAACATTGTCTCTGAATGTTAATACTTGACTAGGAATGATTAAGAGTAGTGTTCCCTATATCATCTCACTATCGATTCAACCAATCGATTGATATAGGTAAGAACATTCTACTCAAGGACGTTATTATACTTAGTTTATTTGGCACCAATACAAGTAAGTATAATAACCAAAAACTAAATGCCTTTATTTATATAGAATATGATACAACAAATCCAAAATACAATCATCAAATGATTGGCTCTAGGGCTTTAGCTAACAGTCTCGTATTAGGTGGTACTTGCACTCTATATGTTTACTTGCCTTATGGGCTCGTGGTTCCTTCGAGTTTACAACTGCACCGCTATTATCACAATAAATTGTGATGATTTTGGGCAAACCAAGAATCACACATAAGTCCATTAGGAAGTTCCTGAGCCATATAGCTTCTTTGGCTGCCTCAGAGACTGTCGCATACTCAGCTTCCATGGTGGAGTCTGAAACGCATTTCTGCTTAACATTCCTCCATGCTATGACTCCACCTCCTAAAGTAAACACATAACATGAGGTAGACTTACTATTGTCCTTATCTGATTGGAAGTCAGAATCCGTGTAACCCATAGAGAGCAAATCATCTGATTGCACTACAAGAAAAAAACTAATAGACAACGCTTTTAAAGCGTTGTCTTTGTGCCTGAAAAAGCGTTGTTAAAGGCACTGTTGAGTCTGCTCAACGACAATGCTTTTAAAGCGTTGTCGTTTGTAGCAAAGACAACGCTTTAAAAGCGTTGTGTATTTTTTGCAAAAACATCATTATTATAACGCTTTAAAAGCGTTGTTGTTTTTGGCAAAGACAATACTTGTGCAACGCTTTAAAAGCGTTGTCTTTTTTAAAAAAATTAAAAATCTATTTACAAAATCATTTTTTCATATTTACAAAACTATTAATTTTCTTTTACCATGTCCAAATTCGAATTTGACATATAAAATAGCATTAATTAGCTCAGCTAATGATTTCAAACTCGTACCAAACAATAGAATTCAACTACAAAGTATTAGTATTTACAGGAGAATTCAACTATACACAAAGACTGAATATTTCTGTTTCAAAGTAGTTAGTGACATTCAAATTTAAAACAAAAAAAAAGCACAAATCCACCAGACTCAGCATCCCTTGTTGGGTTCCTGTTTTCGGTGATCCTGGTTGCCGTCTCAAACTCAATAGCCACCATCCTCACCTTCCCCATTGAATATATATTCCTAATGGAACTGAGAAGCTTGAAACCTCCTGATGCAGCTATATACTGCTGGAGGATGTACTGTGCTGAAGAAGTCTCCTGCCACAACAAGTTAAAAAACAAATGCTAGAAAGCTATGTTTAACAAGGAAAATATAAGCTGAAAAATAGGATGAATTTATCAAATTATGGAAGGAAATGCGTCATGTATTTTTATTATCAAATCCTACAAATAGGAATTTTACTTGAGGAATCGGAGAATGTAAAAGTCAACACGATTAGCATTTCGTCAGACAAGTTGCATTACTACGATTAAAATAACCGTAGTAAATCATGTGAAATATGATATTATTACCACCTAGATACTATTAAATACTCACAACCTTCAGAATTGCCATAGTAGCCCTTTTCAATCTTCAGAATATAAGGAATTTCATTTTCATTTCAGGTAACTCTCTCAGGACTGGTTTAAGTTTATAAAAGAAATTGAACATAAAAAATCCAACTTACTATTTGATCCTGCAAAATTGAAATGACAGAGATCAAGACACATGACAAATTGGGAATATCTTCAATTCACAAATAACTTCTGTTCCTTGATAACGAAAGCAAAGTTTAAAACATAAAGAAAATTGCAGACATTCACATCAGAATCCTTCTCTTTGTTGTGAATGAATTAAGCTAGAGTATAAGCCCTTATGTCATTTGTAGAGAAACTATAGAATCTGATCTTGAGTGTGTGCATGCACAATTCTGTGACAATATCAAAATGAGATCATAAATGCAGTTAAATCCATGTACGATGGGAATATTGAACTTATGTCATATTTTCCAATGTATAAATAAATTGAATAGAAAAAACTACAGTAAAATGATTAATAATCACCAGTATATCTAAAAATTCTCTAGTAGATTAGTTTGTGTTAAAACATATTTGAAATGGAGACGACCAAGTAAATAATATCCTTTATGAATATGACATGCTCTTACATTGCCACAAAATGCCGAGAATGAATAAATATAGTTTCTACAAGAAACACAAACCAAAAGAATGTTGAATTATATTGGGAAGTTATGAAAATTAATATAGGCATATAATGGCCAGATGCATGCATATGCATTTTCACTGTCAATTTAATAATCTTCAATAGAGGAGGAAATATAATTAGCAGGCAGAAGATAATCGGTTGCATAAAAATGAATAAGCATTTCTCTGCTAACCTGATTATCTTAACAGTGATCATGCAATTTAATAATGAAGGCACATTATATTTTACTCCCTCGATCTTCTTGTTTGGTCAAAACCAATACTATGTTGTGTTAGCTTTCAACATGTAGATAGTCTAATTCACAACTATTTTGGGTCAGCGCATAGATCTTTCCCATAAATTGAGCTCTATGCAAGACAACTTGTAACATTCAAATCAATTAGACGTTTTTATTATATTAACTTGAATTTTCATTGGTCTGACTCTACCTCTTCCACCTTTAATTCTAATCGATTCAACTTGTCCAATTCCATGATTCTTGGTGATAATTGAATATGTCCATACCATGTCAATCTTTTTATCCCAAAATTGCGAACTGAAGAACTATAAAGATATTCAAACAGACACATGTTTCAACATCTTTCTTTTTTGTTTTAGCAGCATTCATGCACATGGTAACATTTCAAGAATTTTTTTCCTTTTTATTTCAACCATGGTTAAGAAGACAACCGAGATGTTACCTGAAGAAGATCATTGAATTCCAAGTATTCCTGATCATGAGCGTCAACAGCATCATCATCATCCTCAGCATCGGGCATCAGGACCACTCCATTAGCAATCTCTTGTTCTTCCCATTCCTCCTCAACGAACGGAGCCCCATATTGCGCCCCATTCTGTGGACCAACGCCGTTTTCTTCAGAATTGCAGAAACTAAGTTGATTTAGAGCTAACGTTATTTTTTTCTCTTTTCTAAAAACAAAATTCCAAAACAGGATATATTTACGAGTAAATCTTGATGATATATTAGAGAAGTTGGATGATTTGGATAATCTCTCAATTAAGACTACAAGGTTGAACTTAGATGGTTCACTCAACAGAACTAATGGTTCGTTGAGGAAGAAAAGAACAAGTTAGTCATTAAACCAGCTGGGTTCCACTGTTCTTGTCATTTCTTCAAAAACCTTACTGCTGCAGTTTCAATGTTCCAGCGGTGGATAACCACTGTTTCAGCAGATTATCATTAAGGATAAACAATGTAACTTAGATTGAAATTTAGGATGAGTTATGAACTTTGACCCGATCGAAGTCCTTCTTAAAGATATCATTTTCTAATCCTGTGACCTTAGCTCACCAAAGTCCAAACGATCAAGCTATCTATGCATGAACGTATGATCCAACTTGGTGAACAAATTCATGAAAATAACTGATCAATAAGCTCAAATAAACATGAAAAGGATAACCAACCCTATTGTTCCGTCACGTTAGTATTGTCGACACCTTGCAGCATCTGCAGAATCTCGCTGGCCAACTTATGCATCACCAGTTGTGACAACTGAATACACCCCTTTTTCTCTTCTTTGGATAACTTCATTCTGAGCATCCTCGCCTACTCAAGTCCAATGAAACGGGAAGTTCCACCAGTTAAATCCTCAATCCCAAACCGTGTGTTAAAGAACAGAAATCAAGCCTGCGAGCTTACCGCATTAACGAGAGCCAAAGGCCCCATTTCTCTTCGTATCCGGATCGATTCTTCCATTTTCTTTGTCTGATCTGCAACAACAAAAAAGATTCAATTTTATTTTTAAAATTACCGGAAAAAAGTCAACATATGTATACCGCAACAAGAAAAGGTTGATCTTTGTACCGGCGAGATAATTTCGGTTGAGCCCAGACGAAGGGCAGAAGAAGAAGGAAGTGTAGAACGAATGAATCACGAGGAGCGCGGCAACCAGATTAACACAGCAAATCACAAAGGTGATCCGCTTGAAGGAACAGCAGCATCTGCCGCTTCCGCCCCTCAACCACTCAACCGCGCTGACCCTCGCCATAATCCTGTCGTCGCATTCGCAACCTCGACCGTGATGGAGAAAGCCCCCTTGCAACCTCCTCCCTTAGCACCGAGAAGAATCCTTGCTTCTTCTCCCCACGACCGTGATTAGGGCATTTGCGTGAAGAAATTCAAAGGAGAGGAGCTTCGCGGAGAGGAGTTCGCCGGAGAGGGGTTTGCTGGAGAGGACGTGAGAGGAGGAGTTGGAAGGAGAGGGTGTTCGCGGAGAGGAGTTGGATGGAGAAGGTTGCGATGAGATGAGGAGTTGGGAGAAGGTTCGGGATCAAAAACGATCGGAAGATAGAAGTTGGGAGAAGGGTTCAGGTTTTCTACTCCTTACCTAGATCCAACGGTTTGTATTAATCAAGATTTAGATCCAACGATTTGTATTAATCAAGATTTAGATGAGATTTTAAACATAGACAACACTTTTTATAAAACGTTGTCGTAGACACTAAAAATCAGTCTAATAGACAACGCTTTTTACGAAGTGTTGTCTTTGACCCGTAAAAATCACTAATAGACAACGGTTTTTAGAAAAGCGATGTCTAGTAATAAGAAAATAATGAAATAGACAACGCTTTTCACTAAAAGCGTTGTTAAAAAAAAATAGGCAACGCTTTTTATAAAAAGCGTTGTCGTTTAAGTGTTGTAGAATCCCAATTTTCTTGTAGTGTTGGTAAACCAGCATATAATCTCTAGTCATTCTCAGGTACTTTAATATATGCTTTACGGTAGTCAATGTCCCTGTCCTAGATTCCCTCTTTCTGAGTATCCAGATAAAAGTATCCGGATAAACTTAAGCATAGCTACCGGCGAAAAGTTTTCCTCATAATCGATTCCCTCTTTCTTAGTATACCCCTTCGCAACAAGCCTTGCTTTGAAGGTTTCCACATTCCCGTCTGTCCCTCTTTTTCTTTTGTAGACTCATTTACATCCAATAGCTTTTACACCATTTGGTGGTTCTACTAGCTCCCAGACTTTGTTAGAATACATAGATTCTATTTCTGAATTCATTGCTCTTTGCCAAGATGCTGCATCTTTATCTTGGATTGCTTCGTCATATACTTGGGGATCAGGTTCATGTTTACTTGGGAGCAGAGGATAGTGATTTAGAAGGTACCAAGTTCAGAATGTACACTGTCGTTTCTAGAGCATATCCCCAGAATGAATTTGGTAATTCTGAATAACTCATCATTGATCTAACTATTTCCATAAGAGTCCTATTCCTTCTTTCTACCACACCATTCTGTTGGGGTGTACCAGGTGTAGATAATTGGGATTGAATCCCAACCTCTGATAAATAATTCCTAAACTCTCCTGAGAGGTACTCGCCACCACGATCAAACCGTAGTGTCTTGATACTTTTACTATGACGTTTCTCCACATCAGCCTTGTACTCTTTGAACTTATCAAAGCACTCAGACTTGCAGCGCATCAAGTAAATGTACCCATATCTCGAATAGTCGTCTATAAAAGAGATAAAATATTCAAAACCACCTTTCGCCTGGATTGTCATAGGTCCACACAAATCAGAATGAACCAATTCCAACACATCTTTTGCTCTACCCCTTGGCCTTAAAAGGTCTCTTGGTCATTTTTCCTTCCAAGAAAGATTCGCAGGTTGGAAAGTTTTCCACCACCAATGAACCCAAAATTCCATTGGCTATTAGCCTTTGAATCCTACTCAAGTTAATATGACCAAGCCTTAGATGTCAAAGATATGTTTGGTTCATTTCCGAATGTTCCATTCTCTTATTAGAATTAAAGGATATGTTATTAATTTCCATTTGTTTCTTTGTGGGAGTTATTGGATTTAGAGTATACAAATTGTCAACTAATGTACCACAACAGATAACTACCCTATTTTTCTTGATAACCACTTTGTCATCAAAAGAAATAGAATATCCATCCAAAAATAGTATAAAAACTGAAATTAAATTCTTTCTAAAACTTGGTACATAAAGATAATTTCTCAAAATCAAAGTTCTATTCCTATCAAATGATGAGTAAACATCTCCCACTGCAACCGCCGCCACTTTTGTAGCATTTCCCATGTAGACGATTATCTCTCCCTCATATAGTCGTCGAGTTTCCTGGAACCCCTGCAATGAATTGCAGACATGATAAGTGGCTCCCGTATCTACACACCAGGTGTCGGTAGATAACACCGCTAAACATGTTTCAACTACTAGAGAATAAGATATACCTTTATTGTTCTCCTTCCTACGAGGGCATTCCGCCTTCCAATGTCCAGTTTGCTTGCATGTGAAGCACTGCCCTTTGGCTTCTTCACACCTGCTTTTGGCCCAGTACTTAGAGATAGATTCACTTTCTTTGCTGAACTAATTTGTTTCTTCTTCTTCTTCTTCTTGCCTTTTGGCTTAGAAGTAGAAACGTTTTCAGCAAAGTAAATTTGAGAATTATGACGAAATAGCCCTTCTGCTGCTTGAAGTTCTGTTAGTAGTTCCTCCAATGAATAAATCCTTTTATTCATATTATAGTTCAGGCGGAACTGCTCAAAACTTTTGGGTAGCGTTTGGAGAATAATATCGACATGGGTTTCCCCATCGATTTCAGCTCTAAGGATTTGTATCTTGTTCAAGTAAGCTATCATTTTGAGGATATGATCCCTTACAGGCGTCCCCTCTGACATGGTGGCTGTCATTAAGTTTCTCATAGCCTCTTACCTAGCAGTCCGATTCTGGTGTCCAAAGAGTTCCTTGAGATTGTGCATCATGTCATAGGCAGTGGGCATGACCTGATGCTGATGTTGCAGCACATTTGACATTGAAGCCAAAATGTAACACCGCGCCATCTCATCTGCCTTGACCCATTTCCTATGATACTCAATCTCCTCTTCACTAGAATTTCTATTAGCCACATTAAGGCAGACCTCTAACAGTACAAACTTATAGCCTTCAGCAGTTAGGACAATGTCCAAGTTTCTTTTCCAATCTATGTAATTTGGACCAGTAAATTTGTTTTCTTTTAGAATAACAGCAAGTAGGTTGAAGGCCATTTGAATCCTAAGAATCACAAAATAAGTTTTGGTCAAAACTTAAGACTTTAGAATAATATTGATTCCTTAAACAATATCATTTAAATTCACCAACACCTCAAAACACCGTGAATTTTGTATGTCATGATAGTGTGGGCGTATACAAATTCAAACATTTGTAAGAGGAGGTTTTACCCATTAATTTTATTCTTGTCAACCTAACTTTATAACAAATAAAATTAATAGTTGGTATTCCTTCGGTCACACAAATAATAGCAGTGACTCCAATGGGGAGGATAATATTAAATACGCCTAAGTGTTTACCATTACTTGATACTTAGTCCATTAAATAAGATTATGCCCCTTCATATGGAGAAGATCACACGCTCCTAAATGATTTCCTATAATCATCCATAGAGGAAATTTGATCTAGTGATCTACAAATAAACTCATCCGATGTGGAGGAACACACTCAGAGTCAATGCGCAAGTTTGTTTGCATCACTTACAAACCAGTAATGGAGACCATGAAATTTATTTAAATATCCCTCTCCCACTTAGTTATTTAAGATGAGGAATTTTAACATGCACACACACACATCACAACAAATAAAAGCAATAAATGTGGAAAAATAATTTTTCAACTATTATGGCCTCTTCCATCACTGCCCTCCATGTGCCGCTAGCCCTAGCAGTCGTCAACCCTAGCCGCCAGCCCTAGGGCTCATGTCATCGTGTCCATTGAGCTTCCTTTTCTGCTGCTCCTCTGGTCCTCAAATAGCACCACGCCTCGCAAGGATATGATCCGCGACAAAAATAAAATTTTACATTTATCGATCCTATATTCCATAAAGGAATGTACATAAAGTCTAGATCGAACAAAATATAAAATCCTAAAACTAATACAGATCCTGCTGTATTTAATAAATACAATCATGCACGTGCATAAAATGCCCTCGACATGTCTGAGGGCCCAATCACACATAATTACAATAGGCCATAATAGTTGGAGCCTACAACCATAGAGTTAATCTATTTGCACATCCTACTATTTTCATGCCTAAAATATGTATGGCATGTGCATAATTAAACTAAAAACCAAACATACAGAGGTAAAACCTAGCTCTGATACCAATTGTTGGTTGCTACTCGGAATACCGTTCTAGTTCCCTTGTACAAAAATTTGTATAAGCATAGAACTATCCTAGCTACCCATGTGCTCTATTGAAATTAAATTTGGATTGCAAACGATGCTTAACATTATTAATCCAAATTGTACTTCAGAAATTAAACTTGGGTTGGAAACGATACTTAATATTTTTACTCTAAGTTTAGCTGATGTGTTCTTCATAAGTTAAACCATATTACAGAAGTTAATTAAATATTTATCTCAAAGATTGGCTTCAAGGTTAAACATGGTGAGGCACTAGGCCTTCTTGGGTATGGGATCATCCACCACTTCCTAAACAAAGTCTTTCAAAGAAATCGGATATAACTTCTTACAGTAAACTAGGTTTAACTACAGAGACCTCAATAGAAACACAATATCGAAACATGAAATCAAAAAATAAAATTGATAACAAAACGATAACCTAAAACTGATAGCCTCTTGTATTTGGTTTTTCAAAATCTATACAAAAGGATGAACTAGTTATGATGCGGAAACAAATAACTAGTTATACCTTTTGTAGTAGCTTATAGACCTCTTGATCTTCTGTTGTATTCCTCTCCTTCTCTTGGACGTCGTGTGAGCGACAATCTTCCGAGATGAAATCCACCCAAGCTTCTTCTTTAGCTTCCAAGTTTTGTCCACCAATTAACCTCTAAGGGATGCTAGACAAGAGAGCTTCCTTCTCTTCTTCTTCTCCTTCAAGCAACCAGCCACCAAGCAAAAACCAAGCTTGATGCCGCCGGCCTCCAAGAAAGAAAACAAAAGGAGAAGAGAGAAAGAAGAGGGCTGGCCACCAAGGAAAAAGATAGGAACAAAGGATGTTCTTGTTGTACCATGAAGGTACCTTCTACCTCTCTTTTATAATCCTTAGTGAATGTAAAAAAGAAAAGTTTTAAAATAAAAAAAATAAAACTTCCTTTTATTCCTTTACATGGCTGGCCACATCATGTCCTAACAAGGAAAAATTTTAAACAAAAATTAAAATCTCTCTTTTAAAATCTCTTTTGTGGATAGCTATAAAAGACATGTTTTATAAAATTAAAATCTTCTCTTTTAAATCCTTTTGTGAATATCTATAAAAGAAAAGTTTTAAAATAAAATCCTTTTAAATCATGTTTCAAAAAAGGAAAGTTTTATCAAAAAATTAAAATCTTTCTTTTAAACATTATAGATAACTACAAATAAGGAAAGATCTCAAATCTCTCCTTTAAACCTTTGTAGTAAGCTATAAAAGGAAATATTTTAAAATTTTAAAACTCTCTTTTAAACAAACATGTGGATAACATCAAAATTTTATTTTAAATAAAAATTTCCTTTTCTCTTCCTATATGGTCGGCCCCTTGCTTGGGCACCAAGCAAGGCTTGGCCGACCCTAGCTTGAGCTCCAAGCTTGTCTTGGCCGGCCCCTTGCTTGGACTCCAAGCAAGGATGTCGCCGACCCCTAAGCTTGGTTAAGAAGTTGGGCTTTGGGTAGATTATAAGGCTTTATAAATAAGAGGCTACAACAGGGACCGAGAGGAGGAATTGGTTTTGGTCTCCTGATGAGCTTGAGCTTCCCGTGTTTACCCCAAACACCCAACTCAAGTTCATTAATAATAACTCATACTACTAAAGAGTCATTATTGCACTACCGCACCAATCCCATATTACAATATGGGCTCCTTCTTATCATGGGTGCTTTAGTCTCCCTGTGTTTAAGATATCGAATGCCCACTAATCAAATGAGTTACTGACAACTCACTTAATTAATATTTAGCTCCAAGAGTAGTACCACTCAACCTTATTGTCATGTCAGACTAAGTCCACCTACAGGGTTTACATGACAATCCTTATGAGCTCCTCAAGGGGACATCACCAACCTAGATCACTAGGACACAGTTTCATTCTATAATCAACAACACACCATATAAATAATATCATTTCCCAACTTATTGGGCATATTGATGTAACGAACTAAATCTCACCCTTTGATAAATTAAAGAAATAAATATTAAGTATACGTGCTTGTTATTATATCATGATTAAGAGTACGCACTTCCATAATAACAGAGGTCCTATTCTTTTTTACAGTCAGTATAAAAAGAACAACCTCAAATGGTCCTGCTCAATACACTCAGAGTGTACTAGTGTAATTTTATAGTAAAGATAAACTAATACTAAATTACACTACAATCATTCTAATGATTTGTCCCATTCCATCTTGGTTATGAGCAACTATTTATAATTTATAAGGAACTGATAACATGATCTTCTGTGTGACACCGCACACCATGTTATCTTCAATATAAATTAAATGAACAACTACATTTAGCATATAAATGTAGGCATTTGACCAATGTGATTCTTATTTCAAAATAAATATTTATATAAAAAGCTAGACTTTTAGTATACATTCTAACATCCTAGGTCTAGGAGTCAAGTCAAGGATACAAGGAAAGTTATCTCTAGGAGTATCTTTGCGACTATAAATGTGACCAAGGTTCTAAGAAGCCTAAAAATGTCATTAGGAAGGTATCTAGGGAAGTTATCCCTAGTGAGTACCTAGAGCATCCAAGGAGCACCAATAGATTTTGGGTTCCTAGGAGCATTTTCTCTATCCTTTACATGGGTTAGAGAGTGTGTCAACTCTAATTGGAAGGGTAGTTAACCCAACCTTGATGAAGTTGACACTCGGAGAGCATTTCAAGGTTATTGTTAACCTTTGAAAATGAAGTGGATTATCATTTATGTAACGTCCACCCTTCTTACTACTACTATTCTCTAAAGATGACCGTTACTTATCTACTAACTCTACTTAACCGGTGTGATTAAAAACCACATGGAAACTCTACCGAAAAATTTCGACAGAGTCTCCCCTGTACCGGTGACCATATTCAACAATACATGCAGTATATATACTCAGCCACAAGCGGCTGGAACACATAACTAACAACCACGCAGTATAATAAATCTAACTCAGCAACATTAAAGGAAAACTAATCCACAACCACAACTGAATAGCAAACACAGTATCAAATGTCCTTATAAACAGTTATCAAATTTCCTTAACACATAAAAACTTAATTAACTCAAAGAACAAGTCATAATTCATCTTATTTGCAAGGATCCCTAGAACTTCCATAGTGCAGACATCACACACCCCTCTTGCATCTCCTTGTCGCCTTCCTTCATATTAGCTTTCCTTTTTCTTTATCTGCAGTAGGAGAAAGTGCAGTCTATAAGCATAAAGCTTAGTGAGCGCTATCTAACTCACAAAAACTCGATATGCATGTATACAAATAAAAACATGCTAAAACTGAATGCTAATATGTAAAGCTACTCATGCTCATAAACTAATAAAGAAAGCAAACTAACTGGAATGCTAAAATATAAAGCAAAACATGCTCATCAACTAGCAAATAAATAACATGTAAGAAACTAAACATGTAAAAGCTGCTAGCATAAAAGAAAGCTAAATTTGCTGATCTTTAAAACAAAGTGAAACTTACTTCTTTTACTCTAATCTTATTCTTTTATTTCACTTGTTTAAAATTTATACTTTAATACTTGAAAATAATAATCAACTTCTCTTGGGCCCAGGCATAGTACCATTTTATGCGCGTTCCCTATTAGGTTGGGGTAGCGAGCCGCCAATCCTAAAAGAGCAGACCTTGGTCTACCAGGGCCAAGACCTTGGAATTGGACACCTGGATTTGTTTAACGACAACCTTGGAAGTCGGGTACTAGCCTCTTCTTAAAAGTAAAATACTTTTTATCTTAAATACTTCTTCTTTAAATGCCTTGGCATTTTAATAACATCTGGTGTGCCAAAATCCCTAAAGTCTTGACTTTGGGATTTACTTAAGGCCTTGGCCTTTTTCTTTCTTTTCTTTTTCTTCCTTTTTCTTGTTAATACTTCTAAAAGTATTTAATAGAATTCTTATTTTTCCATTTAAAATACATGACTGTTCATGCTTGTTAAAATAGCAAATAAAACTAACAAAAACTGCTCATGTGTATCTAGTAATAAAGAAAACTGATCATGCTCAACTCATAGCAATTAAAAACTGCACATAGGACTAATAAAAATCTGCATTTAAGCTATAAGAAATCTGCATGCCAAGCTTAACTAAAATCTGCATACTAACTAACTGTATGCTTTGGAGGTTGAGTTAAACATGTGTATCAAAGGAACAAAACGTTATCAGTAAACTACATCCAAAACTTTTCCTTTCATAAGCACTAAACTGCCCCCTTTTAGCACCACATCAACATTAATAAAGGTAGCCAATTCCACAATTTACAGCACTAACTAAAGCATTAAATAAATTATGGAACATGTAAGAAAAGGTGAAACTAGCATGTACAATTGGGAGGAACAAAACTGAACAGAAATCAAATCTGCATTTGCTTGAGGAAACTAAATTAAAACATAAACGAATATGCACTTGCTTAAAGAAAAGGCAACTAACTCAAATCTAGCATTACAAATAGCATGTGAAACCTCTAATTTCTTTAGCAATTAAAAGAAAGACTCCTAATAACCTCTTAACAAATTCTTAACAAGAATCCATTTAAATCCTCTAACAAGGTAACAACATGAAGGGAACTACATGCTAATCAACCAGCATATGTTTTCTCATGGTCAACTAAATAACCGGATTGCACAGCAACCCTAAAGAAACTACCCGTGCCCCTTTTCTTTGCCTAACTCAAGTTAAACTTGTTGTAAATTTTACAATCAAAACCCATGTAACTTATTCAAACAATACCTTCACAGAATCACAGAAAACAAGCTAAAATATACTACAATACTTATACTTTTACAGCACAACAGAATCTTGAATTTTCTGCTACAACAGAACTTAAGAGGAAAAGCCCAAGGACGCATACTACTCTTAAATTCCCGGACTACCCCAATTCTGTACTCTATAATCTGAAACAACCTTGGTTCAATAAGCCCTATACAACTTGTTCTTAACCAAGGGGGACCTAAATCCTTAGCACAATAAATTCGGCACAACAATTTCCGAAAGCAAGGAAACGAAAATCTCGGAGCTATCCTACTGCAGGTGAGTAGCAACTCACCGTGATTTACTTGGACTTACAACCAATCGGGACGAACACTAGGGCTTCGAAAAGATGAAGTCCTCGGCTTCCTCTTGTGCTCACGCGAGCTCCTCTCTGTCGGGACAACCACCACGGATGAGGTTGGCCGGAAAACAGCTTCGTCGGCGCCGGAAGGAGGAAGCCTAGCTCCGTCGCCCTTTCTTCCGCCGAGAGCAGAAAATCGCCTCGCCGCGCCGCGCGTGCGTGAGAGGAGAAGAGGTGAGAAGGAATTAGGTCACGGGAAATAACTTAAGTCCTCTCCTTATAACTTGAGTTATTTTTGGTTCCAACTATAGCTTATATATTTGCCGCAGCCTATTTAATTAGCAACGATCGCTAGCCCAGTTGGTCCGTTGGGCTTTGCTCGAAGCCAGAGGTTTGTGCTTCGATTCTCAGCCGCCCCTTTTTCTTCAATTTATTTCAAACGTTCCAGCTACTGCATATATATATTTCGCTCCATATAAGGTTAACAAAAATCGTGTAGCTCAACTGGTTGGGCCGGTTTTGGCTTAGGTTCAACTCGAGATCGTGGGTTCAAATCTCACCTTCAACATTTTCTTTAAAACTTCTTTCTTTTTTAACCCTACTAAACGACCTCCAAAAATTACGTAAAAATACTCTAAAAATTCCTAAAAATCTCTAGAATATTTTAAAAGTATCTCCAAATATTTTTATGGACTTTTGGAACTTAAATAGGAAAAATTGGGTCGTTACAATTCCCCATACCTTATAAAAAGTTCGTCCTCGAACTTAGAATAGCTCTGGATACTTCTGTCTCATACTGTCCTCCTGCTCCCAAGTGACTTCCTCATGCTTCTGGTTCTGCCAGATAACCTTCACTAGTGGCACTTCTTTATTTCTTAGTCTCTTGACTGCTCTGTCCACTATCTGTGTAGGTCTGCTCTCATAACTAAGATCCTCTTGGATCTGCACTAACTGAGGCTGAATCACTTGGCTAGGGTCGTGGAGACACTTCTTTAGCAGAGAGACATGAAATACATTATGTATTGCTGACATGTCTTGTGGTAAGTCCAGCTTGTAAGCTACTTTCCCAATCCTTTCTGTGATCAGGTAAGGTCCTACATAACGAGGACTTAATTTGCCTTTCTTGCCAAATCTCATCACTCCCTTCATAGGAGCGACCTTGAGGAAGACTGAATCCCCTACTTGAAATTCAAGTGGCCTACGGCATGTGTCAGCATAACTCTTCTGTCTACTCTGGGCAGTCTCAATCCTCTGTCTGATCTTCTGGATAGCCTGAGTAGTCTCATCTATCAGCTCTGTCTGAATGCCCAGTTCCACTTCCATCTCTCTTCTTTCACCTGCTTCTTGCCAGCAAATGGGTGATCTGCACTTCCTACCATACAGTGCCTCATAAGGTGCCATCTTGATGGTGGCTTGATAGCTGTTGTTGTAGGCAAATTCAGCTAAGCATAGATACTTGCACCAACTTCCCTTGAAATCTAGTGCACAAGCTTTGAGCATATCTTCTAGAATCTGATTTACTCGCTCTGTCTGTCCATCAGTCTGAGGATGGAAGGCTGTGCTGAACTTGAGTTTGGTGCCTAGTGCAGTCTGAACACACTCCCAAAAGTGAGAGGTGAAGCGCCCATCTCTATCAGAAACAATAGATTTAGGAACTCCGTGAAGTCTGATCACCTCTTTAACATACAACTGCTCTATAGAGTGGGACATCTTGATGGCTAGAAAATGAGCAGACTTGGTCAATCTGTCCACTATTACCCATATCGCATCATATCCATTTGTGGTTCTTGGGAGACCTGTTATGAAGTCCATGGATATGTCTTCCCACTTCCACTCTGGTATAGGAAGAGGCTGTAGAACTCCTCCTGGTCTCTGGTGTTCTGCTTTGACCCTCTGACATGTCAGACAAGTACTGACATATTTAGCTACATCTCTTTTGAGTCCAGACCACCAGAATCTCTGTTTCACGTCTTGATACATCTTGGTAGAACCAGGATGCATGGAGTAAGGTGTACTATGAGCTTCTTCTAAAATTTTCTTTCTCAGCTCTTCATCATTGGGAACACACAGGCGACTTCCTTGATAAAGAATTCCACTGTCTGATACTCGAAATTCTGAATTTCCTTCTTCTTGTATCCCTTGCTTGATCTTTTGGATATCTGGATCTTCACTTTGCTTTCCCTGTATATCCTCAAGCAGGGTTGACTCTAAGGTCAGTGTAGAGAGTTGCCCACAAATAATTTCCATTCCGAAATCTGACAACTCCTTCTGCAGTGGTAGGGCTAATGATGACAAAGACATTAGGGATGCACTGGATTTTCTGCTTAGTGCATCTGCCACTTTATTAGCTTTGCCTGGATGGTAGAGGATTTCACAGTCATAATCTTTGACCAACTCTAGCCACCTATGCTGTCTCATGTTTAAGTCCTTCTGAGTGAAAAAGTACTTAAGACTCTGATGGTCGGTGAAAATTCTGCACTGAACGCCATACAAATAATGTCGCCAGAGTTTTAGTGCAAAGACCACAGCTGCCAACTCAAGATCATGAGTGGGGTAGTTCTTTTCATAATCTTTGAGTTGTCTGGAAGCATATGCTATCACTTTTCCTTCCTGCATGAGTACAACTCCTAAGCCCATCTTGGAAGCATCACTGTAGATGTCAAAACTCCTGTCACTCTCTGGAACAGTCAGAATAGGAGCACTGGTCAGTCTCTTCTTGAGCTCTTGGAAACTCTGCTCACATTTATCTGACCATTCAAACTTTTTATTCTTTCTGGTGAGGGCTGTTAGTGGAGAGGCTATCCTGGAAAAGTCCTCCACAAATTTCCTGTAGTACCCAGCTAAACCGAAGCTTCGATCTCCCTGGCGTTCTTGGGTCTACCCGTTGTTGCGCTTCTATTTTGGCTGGATCCACTTGAATGCCTTCTTTAGAAATTATGTGACCTAGAAATGCCACCGATCTAACCGAACTCGCACTTTGAGAACTTAGCGTAAAGTTGCTTTTCTGAAGAGTCTGCAGTACTATCCTCAAATGCGTGTCATGCTCCTCCGGGGTTCTGGAATAGATTAGAATGTCGTCGATGAACACAATGACAAATTTGTCAAGGTATTCTCTGAACACTCTGTTCATCAGGTCCATGAAAACTGCAGGTGCATTAGTCACACCAAAAGGCATGACTACGAACTCGTAGTGTCCGTATCTGGTCCTGAAAGCCGTTCTGGGTATGTCTCTTTCCTTCACTTTTAGCTGATGGTACCCAGAGCGCAGGTCTATCTTTGAGAATACTGTCGCCCCTCTCAACTGATCAAATAGGTCATCGATCCTGGGGAGGGGGTACTTGTTCTTGATTGTCACTTGATTTAGAGCTCTATAATCTATGCACATCCGCATAGATCCGTCTTTCTTCTTGACGAACAACACGGGAGCTCCCCATGGTGAATGACTAGGGCGGATGAAGCCTTTGTCAAGCAGCTCCTGAAGTTGTTCTTTTAGTTCTTTCAGCTCTGCTGGAGACATGCGGTATGGAGCTTTTGAAATTGGACCGGTACCAGGAACCAGTTCAATCTCAAACTCCACTTCTCTGTTGGGAGGTAGTCCAGGTAGTTCTTCTGGGAATACCTCTGGATACTCACAGACTACCCGAACTTCCTCCTGCTTGGGTCTTTCTTGTTCTTCTGTACTCACAATGTGCGCAAGAAAACCAGCACACCCTTTAGCTAACATCTGGTGAGCTGTGAGAGAAGAAAGGAACTTCTGGGTCTTCTTCCTTGGCACCCCTGTGAACTCAAAGGATGATTCACCTTGGACTAAAGATCACTTTCCTTCTGCGGCATCCATCAAGCACTATACTTGCCGAGGAAATCCATACCCAAAATGATATCGAAATCTTGCATGGCGAGGACCACCAGTTATACATAGCTCACGGAAATTTGAGTACGGCCAAGCCATCGGTGGATTCCATGACTTCCCGGAAGGTAGGGTCGTCGAACTTGGAGTTCATGTTTTCTGAGGTACTGTAATTCTTTGGCAAAAGGTATGGATACAAAAGAATGGGTCGCCCCAGTGTCAAATAGTGCAGTATATCGCTGAAAAATAACTACTTGACCTGTTACGACCGTGGAGGCACTAGCGACTTCTTCTTTGGTGAGGGAGAATACTCGCACCGGCTGGAACTGTGGGGCTTCCAACCTTCCGACCGATCCGAGGTCCTTCTAGAGTTGCAGCATATGTAGCCGAGGTTTGCCTCCATATTGTATTGGCTGTGACTACTTGAGCTTGTTAGGACATTCTCTAGCCATGTGTCCTTCCCGCCCACATGCATAGCATCTTACCCAAAAGACAGGCTCTGGATGTGTTCTCCCACATTTAGAACAGAGAGGAATCTTGGTCGCTTATTTGTTGGTCCTCCTTTTACCTCCTGAGTTCCACTGCTTTCTTTTGTTACCCTTGCCTTTCCGGTTCGCTTATTTGCCCGAGGTTTCGACTCCCATTGTCTTATCTTCGATCTTGATGACTTTTCTGCGCTCGTTGTGCTCGATCTTGTCGAGATAGTGCTCGGCAACTAATGCTCTCCTGACCAGCTCTTCTGGGGCTGATGAGCTCCACTACTCACGTTAAGTGCTATCACCGGCCTCAGCATCCCGAGCATCGGTCCGACTCGTTCCTTTTCCGTGCTTACTAGCTCTGGGCAGAGACGAGCTAGCCTATTGAATTTCTTTACTGCTTCTTCCACCGACAGTTCACCTTGTCCGAATTCTATGAACTCCTCATAATGCTTATTGGTGATCCGCTGACGGAAGAATTCCTCATAAAACTCTGCTTCAAAGTCAGCCCCATCCGATTAACTGCTCTCTTGCTTTTAACTCTTTCCCACCACATACGAGCATCTCGAGACAGGCGAATGAGGCACACTTGACCTTCTCAACTTCTGGCAAGAAGCTCCATGGTGCTCTCGGTGTCTTGAACCAAGCTGGGCATCCTGTGGCTCGATCGTGCGAGAAGCTCTCGGTTTCGACCGTATCGGTGAGCTTCTTGTCTTCTAGGTGTGTGACGACTCCCGTGGCAGTGGTGGAACCTCGGTTACCCAGAGTCTCCACGCCATTCTTGTTGGAGGAGTGGGAGGGAGCTGGCGATTCGCCATCGATTGACGATCACTTGCTTCTGCTACATCTGCGAGTTGAGCAACAACCGAGATTTGGTTCAGCTGCTCTGGGCTCTTCGTTCTCCCGAGCCCGGTCCTCAATACGAGTGGTGCGGGGGCGTCCTCTTCTTGACATCTAATTATGCAAAGAAAAGAAAGACTTGATATATTCTTTATCCTTTCTAAACATAATCCTTTCTAAACATACATAAGTATGCATAAAGAGAAACAAACTTTTATCTTACTAAAGCGCATACAAGCAAATACTCTGTACTGCAAATGATAAGGAAAGCATAAGAAAGAAAACTTAAATACTTTCTTACTTGGAGACGGCAAGGATGATGCTGATGTGTGTGTGATGCTGAAGAATGGGACCTGCTCTGATACCAACTGTAACGTCCACCCTTCTTACTACTACTATTCTCTAAAGATGACCGTTACTTATCTACTAACTCTACTTAACCGGTGTGATTAAAAACCACATGGAAACTCTACCGAAAAATTTCGACAGAGTCTCCCCTGTACCGGTGACCATATTCAACAATACATGCAGTATATATACTCAGCCACAAGCGGCTGGAACACATAACTAACAACCACGCAGTATAATAAATCTAACTCAGCAACATTAAAGGAAAACTAATCCACAACCACAACTGAATAGCAAACACAGTATCAAATGTCCTTATAAACAGTTATCAAATTTCCTTAACACATAAAAACTTAATTAACTCAAAGAACAAGTCATAATTCATCTTATTTGCAAGGATCCCTAGAACTTCCATAGTGCAGACATCACACACCCCTCTTGCATCTCCTTGTCGCCTTCCTTCATATTAGCTTTCCTTTTTCTTTATCTGCAGTAGGAGAAAGTGCAGTCTATAAGCATAAAGCTTAGTGAGCGCTATCTAACTCACAAAAACTCGATATGCATGTATACAAATAAAAACATGCTAAAACTGAATGCTAATATGTAAAGCTACTCATGCTCATAAACTAATAAAGAAAGCAAACTAACTGGAATGCTAAAATATAAAGCAAAACATGCTCATCAACTAGCAAATAAATAACATGTAAGAAACTAAACATGTAAAAGCTGCTAGCATAAAAGAAAGCTAAATTTGCTGATCTTTAAAACAAAGTGAAACTTACTTCTTTTACTCTAATCTTATTCTTTTATTTCACTTGTTTAAAATTTATACTTTAATACTTGAAAATAATAATCAACTTCTCTTGGGCCCAGGCATAGTACCATCTTATGCGCGTTCCCTAATAGGTTGGGGTAGCGAGCCGCCAATCCTAAAAGAGCAGACCTTGGTCTACCAGGGCCAAGACCTTGGAATTGGACACCTGGATTTGTTTAACGACAACCTTGGAAGTCGGGTACTAGCCTCTTCTTAAAAGTAAAATACTTTTTATCTTAAATACTTCTTCTTTAAATGCCTTGGCATTTTAATAACATCTGGTGTGCCAAAATCCCTAAAGTCTTGACTTTGGGATTTACTTAAGGCCTTGGCCTTTTTCTTTCTTTTCTTTTTCTTCCTTTTTCTTGTTAATACTTCTAAAAGTATTTAATAGAATTCTTATTTTTCCATTTAAAATACATGACTGTTCATGCTTGTTAAAATAGCAAATAAACTAAAAAAAAACTGCTCATGTGTATCTAGTAATAAAGAAAACTGATCATGCTCAACTCATAGCAATTAAAAACTGCACATAGGACTAATAAAAATCTGCATTTAAGCTATAAGAAATCTGCATGCCAAGCTTAACTAAAATCTGCATACTAACTAACTGTATGCTTCGGAGGTTGAGTTAAACATGTGTATCAAAGGAACAAAACGTTATCAGTAAACTACATCCAAAACTTTTCCTTTCATAAGCACTAAACTGCCCCCTTTTAGCACCACATCAACATTAATAAAGGTAGCCAATTCCACAATTTACAGCACTAACTAAAGCATTAAATAAATTATGGAACATGTAAGAAAAGGTGAAACTAGCATGTACAATTGGGAGGAACAAAACTGAACAGAAATCAAATCTGCATTTGCTTGAGGAAACTAAATTAAAACATAAACGAATATGCACTTGCTTAAAGAAAAGGCAACTAACTCAAATCTAGCATTACAAATAGCATGTGAAACCTCTAATTTCTTTAGCAATTAAAAGAAAGACTCCTAATAACCTCTTAACAAATTCTTAACAAGAATCCATTTAAATCCTCTAACAAGGTAACAACATGAAGGGAACTACATGCTAATCAACCAGCATATGTTTTCTCATGGTCAACTAAATAACCGGATTGCACAGCAACCCTAAAGAAACTACCCGTGCCCCTTTTCTTTGCCTAACTCAAGTTAAACTTGTTGTAAATTTTACAATCAAAACCCATGTAACTTATTCAAACAATACCTTCACAGAATCACAGAAAACAAGCTAAAATATACTACAATACTTATACTTTTACAGCACAACAGAATCTTGAATTTTCTGCTACAACAGAACTTAAGAGGAAAAGCCCAAGGACGCATACTACTCTTAAATTCCCGGACTACCCCAATTCTGTACTCTATAATCTGAAACAACCTTGGTTCAATAAGCCCTATACAACTTGTTCTTAACCAAGGGGGACCTAAATCCTTAGCACAATAAATTCGGCACAACAATTTCCGAAAGCAAGGAAACGAAAATCTCGGAGCTATCCTACTGCAGGTGAGTAGCAACTCACCGTGATTTACTTGGACTTACAACCAATCGGGACGAACACTAGGGCTTCGAAAAGATGAAGTCCTCGGCTTCCTCTTGTGCTCACGCGAGCTCCTCTCTGTCGGGACAACCACCACGGATGAGGTTGGCCGGAAAACAGCTTCGTCGGCGCCGGAAGGAGGAAGCCTAGCTCCGTCGCCCTTTCTTCCGCCGAGAGCAGAAAAATCGCCTCGCCGCGCCGCGCGTGCGTGAGAGGAGAAGAGGTGAGAAGGAATTAGGTCACGGGAAATAACTTAAGTCCTCTCCTTATAACTTGAGTTATTTTTGGTTCCAACTATAGCTTATATATTTGCCGCAGCCTATTTAATTAGCAACGATCGCTAGCCCAGTTGGTCCGTTGGGCTTTGCTCGAAGCCAGAGGTTTGTGCTTCGATTCTCAGTCGCCCCCCTTTTTCTTCAATTTATTTCAAACGTTCCAGCTACTGCATATATATATTTCGCTCCATATAAGGTTAACAAAAATCGTGTAGCTCAGCTGGTTGGGGCCGGTTTTGCTTGGGTCAGTCCAACCCGAGATCGTGGGTTCAAATCTCACCTTCAACATTTTTCTTTAAAACTTCTTTCTTTTTATAACCCTACTAAACGACCTCCAAAAATTACGTAAAAATACTCTAAAAATTCCTAAAAATCTCTAGAATATTTTAAAAGTATCTCCAAATATTTTTATGGACTTTTAGAACTTGAAATAGGAAAAATTGGGTCGTTACAATTTACTCTTTGGAAGAGTAAAATATGTCAAAACTTGAGGAATTGGAATTCAATTTAAATTGACACAATTAAGAAAAGCACAAGAAATGTGAAGTTGGGATTTTGGTATTTTCTTAAGGAATTAAGGGCAAATTTAAGTCTTAATTTAATTTGTTTACTCTTTGTAAGAGTAAAATGTGCCATTAATTTGATAAATTTGATGTAATTTTAATTGGCACAACAAATCAAGAGTAAAAGAAATATCAAGTTGGGATTTTGATATTTTATTAAGAAGTGAAGGGCTAAATTTAAGCCTTAATTTAAAATGATTACTCTTTAAAAGAGTAAAGTGTGTCAAACCTTGAGGAATTATGTTTAATTTAAATTGGCACAAATTAAAAAAAACAAAAGAAATGTCAAAATTGAGAGTTTGACATTTTCTTGAGAAAAAACGGTCAATCTAGGACTTAATGTTAAGTTAGCTAAGGATTTAAGGCCACTTAGATAGATAATCTAGGTACTTTATTTAAGCTAAATTACCATACTTTGTTTGCCCATCATATGTCATGACATCATGTTTTACATTCATATTTTATTATAAAAAATACAAAAATACCATGTCATGTCATACATACATCATGTAGCTATAGTATATTTTCTTTTGAAAATTATTTTCATTTTGATGTATGTCATAAAAATCATCATGCATTATTTTTAATTCCTTGCAATTAAGGATAATGACATTTACTAACAAATAACATTTTAGGTGGATATTCATAATTTAAAATGCCTAGATAGATATGCATGATCCCAAGTAACAAAACTCAAGATGTTGATTTAGTGCATCTTATTGAGTTTTTAAAATTCATCAAAACACATGGTTATGTATTTTTCAATCATTGAGAAAGCTAATGTACAAGTTATGTGGATTGAGTCCAAAAAACATGGTTGGATATTGGTTTTGAAAATGATTTTAACTATATTTTGGAAAACCTTGATGATGACTATCTTTTGATAGTAATCATCATTGAAAAGTTAGACACAACCTGGAAGAAAACATTGAAGTTTTTTCAAGTTTTCAAGTTTGTGTCAATCTTTGAAAATAGGAAGTATTTTCATAGAAAACTATTTTTCCATGCTAATATATACCGTAAATAATGTCTACAATAATTTTCATAATTTTTAGAATTTTGTAGAATTTTTTGGGAGTTTCTAAATTTTGCTGAAATAAAATTTCAAAAAATCAGACGCTTCAATCGATCACCCGATCAATTGAAGTGCCTCAATCAATCAGGTGATCGATTGAGAAGCATGTTGTCACAAGCAAAAGCTCGTTGGATCGATTCTCCGATCGATCCACACTACCTGAATCGATCCATGGATCGATTGAATTAGTTTCAATCGATTGAGAATGCTGATTTTGGCTGGGAAAGCCTGATTTCAGTATTTTAAATCATTTTTAGTCTAGGTAACCATTCCTAACCCCTTGACATACATTTATATACATTTAGGGAGAATTTTCATGATGAAAACAATGATGGATTGGTTAAGAGAGACTAAGTAGGAGTTTAGGTTGAGGTTTAGTTTCAATATTGAAGTTTTTGAACCTCAAAACTTCTAAATTTGAGTTTCCTAAAGATTTAGGAATTTCATGTCATTGTTGGTGCAATGACAGAAGTTTGAAGCATGTCTTTCTGGGGAGTCACTCGCTAAGGACATGGAAATCATTTTTCGAAATCATGGAAGGTGGTATATCCTTCTCTTGAAAAATGCTCAAGGATGAGCATTGGATACAATGAAGGGTATGAGACCTTCATTGTTGGATTGGTTGATACTCAAGGGTGAGCATTGGAGATAATGAAAGGTATGGAACCTTCATTGCAGTGTTATGAACCATGAGTGAAGTTGTGAACAACGGTGAGTAACTCTTCAGGGGGAAAGTTTTTTTTTGATGTGTGCCGATAGGGGGAGAATGTAGGGTTTAAGTTAGGTCTTCATGTTGGTGCGGGAAGCATCCGACGATCGAACCAGTGTTTTCATAATGGCAAAGGATTCAAAGTTAATGTTATGTTGTGATCTAACAGTTTGGATGAGCTTGCAGGAAAGTCCTAAGTGTACTTAGGCAAAAGTCCTAACTGAGGTTAGGCAGGTGGAAAACCCTAGGGGGTGGTAACCCTAGGTCATAGGGGGTGGTAACCCTATGCGTAAAGTTTTGGTGGGTCGAGGGCTTTAGGCAAAAGGCCTAGGGGGTGGTAACCCTAGGTGGAAAGTCCTGGTGTCGCGAACTAGCTGGAAGACTGGACGGGTTGGGAAGCGGGCGTCCAGCAGAAAGTCCGGAAGCATCGAGCACTGAGCAAAAGTCCAGTCGATCTAGAGGATCGCACTGACAACAGGTAACTCTCCTGAGAGGAGTAGGTGAGGACGCGTTCCCCGCAGAGGGAACAGTAGGCGTCGAGTCGACCTAGGGTTTTCGGTTAGAAATCTGAAGTCAGACCCGGACAGTTCAGAAACTGTCAAACACTATTCTTATCATATTTATGTGTGCTAATTTTATCTTGTAGGGTATATGTGTATTTTGTGGACTAACACGTTGTGCAGGGATAAAAAAAGCACACTTGGCCTCGGATGAACAGTGTCTGAGACGCCTCCATGGAGCTTGGAGGCGCCTCGGGTGCAAGCCAGAAGAAGTCAGCGCATCAGAGCTTGAGGCACCTTGGATGAGTCTGAAGGCACCTTGGACCAGAGATTGGAGGCGCCTTGGAGTGGCTTGAAGGTGCCTTCAAGTGGATGAGGTGCGACCGGATCAGTGCTGATCCACGTGGCTAACTCGGCGGGTTAGAGGCGCCTCAGATGGGCTTTAAGGCGCCTTCAGCAATGAATAAAAGGAGGTCTCGAGCAGCAGTCTAGTACATCTTCTTCAAAGCGATCTTTCTGCTACAAGTTGCCAACAAGACGATCCCAAAGTGCTGCAACGAGATCCCGACGACCCGAAGCTTTGAAATTGCTCATTCTTGTTGTCGGTATACTCTTTCAGTTTAATAGATTGTAATAATTCTGTAGCCATTATTCGAGCTTATAGGTGTTGCCCACAGAAAGCGATCAACGATCGCTGGCCTTGGAGTAGGAGTCGCCACAGGCTCTGAATCAAGTAACAACCTGTGTTTGCGTGTGTTGTGTTTTTCTTTACTTAATTCTGCGGCATATTCTGACTCCGTTTCTAAATCGTTTAAAATAGCCATGAGCGCTATTCACCCCCTCCCCCCACTAGCGCTTCTCGATCGAACAATTGGTATCAGAGCGGGGTAGCGTTGATCTGGTGCAACCACCAATCACGCATTTCTTTCGTGGTATTTTTTATTTTTCGGAATCGATTGGAACTAGCATAATTGCTATTTTCTGATCAAGTTTTCTTCATTCGAATCGGCTTTTGCTCGAAGTTGGTGCAACACCACTCGAGTTCATTTTTTTATATTATTCCTGCACTACTAATCCAAGACCAAGTCTTGGAATAGAGTTTATTGTTTTTGTCATGCAAGGTATCAATGGCCCAACAAGAGGGTTACAACACCGTTCGCCCCCCGCTCTTCACCGGAGAAGATTTCGGGTATTGGAAAGGACGAATGGAGAACTTTCTAAAAATCCAGTTCGAGACGTGGATGATCGTCAAGACTGGATTACAACTGTCAACTGACGAAGACGGCAAGCCTACATCCTGCGAGAACTGGGAGGCAGCTCTAATCAAGAAGGTGGAAGTCAATGCCAGAGCGACCTACACCCTCCAGTATGGACTAACCAAGGAGGAGCTCAACAGAGTTGGACCATTCTCCAGCGCAAAAGAGTTATGGGAGAAACTGATCGAACTCCACGAGGGCACCTCTGACACCAAGGTGAGTAAAAGAGATTTACTATTTAATAAACTATATAATCTCAAAATGCAGGAAGAAGAGATAGCAAGTCAACTCCACGCACGCATACAAGATATTCTCAACTCCCTCCATGCAATCGGGCAGAAAGTCGAGAATTGGGATGTCATAAGGTACGCACTCAACTCTTTTCCTAGGAACACATTGTGGGCATCAATGGCAGATGCCTACAAAGTTTCCAAGGATTTATCTTGTATAAAATTAGATGAATTATTTTCTGAGTTTGAATTACATGAGCAGACTAATGCGCAGCCAATCGAGAAAGGTGTAGCTTTGCTTGCAGGTACCAGTAGAACACGTGAACCAAGAACACGGCGAAGAACTGAACCAGAGCTGAAAGAATAACCCGACTCAGACGAAGAAGACGACGAACTGACAATCGAACTCGTGAACC
Organism: Zingiber officinale; assembly: GCF_018446385.1. Taxonomy (NCBI): domain Eukaryota; kingdom Viridiplantae; phylum Streptophyta; class Magnoliopsida; order Zingiberales; family Zingiberaceae; genus Zingiber; species Zingiber officinale. The sequence goes on along the minus strand of NC_055987.1, from coordinate 108,449,673 downwards.
TTGTGAAGAAGCTCTACCAGAAGAAGAAGGGCTTCAACAAGAGAGACCTAAAGAAGGCAGTATAATCCAAGGAGGTTCAACCTAGTTCAAAAGTCAAGTTCGAGGTGATCTGCTACGGGTGCAACCAGAAGGGGCACATCAAGGCCAACTGCCCAAATCAGAAGGATGCAAAGAAGCAGAGGAAGAAGAAGGTGCTGAAAGTGACCTTTGAAGAATCCTCAAAAGAAGATACCGACGACGAGCTTAAACAATCGAGCCTCTTAGCACTAATGGCCCAGGACCAAATCAACATGTCCGAGAGCGAGAGCGAATCGGAAGCAGACTCAGGCAGAAGCCACGAATCCGTATTCATTTTCGAAGGGCCCGATCCCTCTGTAAGTATTCCTCGGTTAAATAATTTAGTCAATTATTATTACGCAAATTAGCAAAATCAAACATTCGGGCCAAGTCACTTCTAAAGGAAGTAGCAGTCCTTAAAGAAGTGACTAACTCCAAAACCTTGCCTGACCCAGTTCAGACTGGAAACTCAACTCAAGTCCAAAAACTTGAGGAAGAAAATTCTAGTCTGAAAACTCAGATCAAGGATTTGAAGATGACGTTAGAACGGTTTTCTTTGGGTTCCAAGAACCTTGACCTAATTCTTGGGACACAAAGAGTCGTTTACAATAGAACTGAACTAGGTTTCAAAACCAAGAAGAAATATCGATCCTATCTATCCTTAGTCAACAGATCAAATAGTAAACTAGTCCAAGCATGGGTACCCAAGTCCAACTTAGTCAATCAAGTTGGACTTGGTAAGTATTGGGTCCCCAAAGATCAAGTACATTACCTTGATAAACCTTATCGAGGCTATGATCCAGGGGGAGTAAAAATAAAAATTATTTTAATTAATAAATAAATAAAAACTATCTTAACAAATTATAAATAAAAATTATCTTAATAAATAACATTAAAAGGAATATAATTAAAACTTTAAAAAACAAGTTAAAAGGAAAAAATCAATAATGGGAGGCTCCAGAATAGCTGGTACCTCCAAAAGAAATCTACCCGACAGGGTAACCAAACGCAACCTATCCGACAGGGTAATTAGGGCTAGAATAAAAAGGGCTAAGTTTAACTTGACCCACGGTACTGGTGAAGTATTGGATGATAGTATGTTAGGGAAGTTTAGTCTATGCATGCCTAGGAAGATATGGCTTCGACCTGGTGCATTTGGCTAAGTGGAACTGACCGAAGCTACCCTTTATAGATCCTAACTAGTTAAACCAAGGTTTTGTACTAAGTTTAGTGGATAGGACTATTTGAAAAACCTCAAAGGCATGGTAAATTTAATGATGTCCAAGTGACTCACCATAGCCCAAAAGTTTATCCAGAGAATGCCTATTTGTTGAGCACAAAACTAAACCTGAATCTAACATAAAGTTAAACCAAATCATATAATTGAACCTAATTCATCTCACAAAATTATAGGATCCCCTAATTGAAAAATCAAGATGGGGTGAGATGACTAAGGACAAAACTCAAAATTAAAATTTAAATCAAAATTAAAATAAAATAAAAATTAAATTAAAAACTAAATTAAAATAAAAAAAATTAATTAAAATTTAAATTTAAATTTAAATTAAATTAAATTTAATTAACTTAATATTTTTTAAAATTTAATTAATTTAATATTTTTTAAAAATTTAATTAACTTAAGCATTTTTAAAATTTAATTAACTTAACTTTTTAAAGTTAATTAACTTATAAACTCTTTCAAAATTAATTAACTTAAACTTTTTAATTAACTTAATATTTTTCAAAATTAATTAACTTAAACTTTTTATTAATTAACTTAATATTTTTCAAATTTAATTAACTTAATTAACTTAATATTTTTCAAATTTAATTAACTTAATATTTTTTTTTCAAATTTAATTAACTTAATATTTTTCAAATTTAATTAACTTAAATTTAACTAACTTAATATTTTTTGAATTTAATTAACTTAATATTTTTCAAAATTAATTAACTTAAACTTTTTAATTAACTTAATATTTTTCAAATATAATTAAATTAATACTTTTTCAAATTTAATTAACTTAATATTTTTCAAATTTAATTAACTTAAATTTAACTCTTTAAATTTAATTAACTTAAAACTTTTTCAAAATTAATTAACTTAAATTTAACTTTTTAAATTACTTTACTATTTTCAAAATCAAAATTATCTTTTAAACTTAACTTAAAGATTCTCAAAAAATTAAAATCATCCTTCAAAATTAAGGTACAAAACTCAATCAACTTATTAATCAAAAGTTAAACTTAACTTCAAAAAAAAAAAAGGCCTATCTGAGGCGCCTCCCACACAAGGGAGGCGCCCTCGACAAGCGGCGAGAAAACTCCCGCCAACGCTGTTTAAGGCACCTTAACACAGATATAAGGCGCCTCAAAGATCCTGTTTAAGGCGCCTTAAAATGCATCCAAGGCGCCTTAAGCCTGATGTTTTGTCCACGAACAGAAAGACTTCTGTTTGTTTTTGCTGAAGTTCTCCACAAGTTTCCTGTGCCAATTTCGCCCCTAATCCATCAACCAAGGCGCCTTCAACCCAACTCTTCCCTTTCTACACCTAGCAATGCCTCCTAGGTATACTCTAAACTACTCTTAATCATCTCCTACATGATTTTAGTGCTAGTTTTTACTATTTTTTTTATATTGTCAAAAATAGGAAACGTCGCAATGTTGATCCTTCTCCGGCTAGAACCCCATCCACGGATCCCAGATTCCCCTCAGGACAACATAGGATTAACTTTGCTAGATACACATTTGAACCCATTAAGCCTTGGTACCTAAAAAGGTCATTTTTTTATGAGTTTTGTCACCCATCAGTCCAGATGATAGAGTACTACCAACTGGGTAGACTAGTTTACTGCAGTAATGCAGTAAATCATGATTTATGTGCACAATTCTATCACAACCTCGAGCAGATTGATGATAGTACCTACTCTACCAGAGTTGGTGGGACAGACATCTAGTTTACCCCCTAACTCTTTCGCACTAGTTTAGAGCTTAAGGCATCTGCATGTCTCTTTCTATGCTACCCAAGTAGGGATCTGCCATTTGGCGTTCCTTACTCCCATATTACATTAGATACCATTTATATGTACTTTTTCGGGGAGGAGAGACCACTTGACTTGACTGAGTTCAAGTCAGTCTCTCTTAGAGTTCAGGACTATGTTATGTATAGAGTCTTGACAACCTATATCTTGCCGATCTCATCTCGGGACGTCCTGAAGATGCGACCCTGGCATTCATTCCTTTTGTATGCTTTGTGTCACCGTTTAGACATAGACATAGCATTACATATGTTCCAGAACATTATTTATGCATCTAGTACAGTCACATCTCATATAGCCCATATGCCCTACTGCCATGGTTTGACCTACATCTTTTCGACCCTTAGGATAGACACAACCAGAGGGACAATTATCCCTCTTACCCTATATGACGAGTTTGGGCAACGCAACCTTAAATTAGCCCATGTTCACGTCACTGCTGAGGGGATTCTAGCCTGGAGGGGTCGACCACAGCCAGCTGATGCTCTTATTGATCCAGAGGCCGAGGATGCACCTCTCGACATTATCCTGGGCGAGGGAGAGGAGTGGCCCGACTTCTTAGCCGAGTTTTTCGGAGATCCATTACCTTCCATCTCCGTCGGGCCTTCCACTTCAGCCGGGCCTTCGACTTCGGCACCACTCTCTGTCGAGGACAGACTCGCTCGTCTCAAAGTTCAGTCCATTCAGACGCGATGGGTTGTTCTGGATAGTCATCGCTCCCTCAGATCCCTCCAATCCGAGATAGCTACCAGATTTGCCTCTCTCCGGGATGAGATACGTCGACAAGGACAGTCTGCACTCGAGTAGCCCCTCGCACCACCTCCAGCTGACGACCCTCCAGCTGATGACCCTCCTCATTGATGCTATCATTTCATGCACTGTACCTTGGATTTTGGACACAGACACTTTCATTTCCTAGTCTTGTTGAACTTGTGCTTAGCAGAATTCAGTTACTCAGCTTATTTCTTCTTATTAGTTTTTTATGTTTTTTTAATTCTGCACACATAGGAATGTGTTGGGTAGAATAGATCTTGATTTTCAAACCAACTTCTTACATCTAATTTTAAATTTTTTTTTGGTATTCAAAAATTGCTTAATCTTAAAATTATCCTTTAAAATTCTAGGAAAAATAATGTTTTCAAAATCTCAATCTTATTAGTTTTTCAAAATTTAGACTTAGCCTAGGATATTCCCCTTAGATAGCATGTTCCCCTAGTTTCAGCCAGAGCATCTCACAAACACACTAGGCATAACTTGTTTGTGTTTGAAAGAAACTTAGAACAGCGTGAGATGCATAGGGTACATCCTGGACCCCAGAATACTTATTTCTGTGCATCATAGTGAGTCTGGACGTTAAAAACTAAATTTACATTAATCAAGTTAAATGATCCAACCCTAGTCAAATCTAACTGGATTACTAACTTAACTTGACTAACCAAGTGAAAACTGTTGCTCTCTAGGTATTCAGCCAGTAGCTAAAGGTTAGAAAGATGGTTAAGGATATTAAAATTTCAAATTGACTCAGCTTGCACTTTAGGGCTCTGATTCCTCACTAAAGGAAATTGGTTAATTTGAAATCCATTTAACTTAACGCATGCTTGGACATTAGGTTCTTTGCTTCTCTTTTGTCGTTAATTTAAAATTCTTTTAAATATTTTATGACTTCTATAGTCGTCTTCAAAAATAACTAAGTCAAATCAAAAGATTTTTTTTCAAAAAATTCCTTTCAACTTAGCTAACTATTTTCTAAAAATGTTCTGTCAAAGCATTTTTACAAAAAGTCTTAAGGTTACCTATTTTTTAAAAATTATTCAAAAATCCTTTCGAAATTAATGTCTTTTAAAAAGGCTTTAAAAATTTTTATGAAATATTTTTCAACAAAGCCTTTCGAAACTAGCTAAGTCATCTTTCATTGTAAAAACTTGCCTTTCGAAAATTATTTGTTTTAATTTTTCTTAAATTTGCACAAATTTTGGCTAAGTAAAAGGAGTTGTTCAAAACAGTAATCTTAATTTAGCTATGTTTCAGTTCAGAGAAAAATCTTTTTAGCTAAATTAGTTGCTAAACTTAATTTTCTTAAAACCAACTTCTTGCTTAAAATATTTCTTAGGCTTTAATTTGTTTATTTCAAAGACAAGTTTTCACTTAGCAAATTTCACTTACAAGAAATATTGCTTTAAAGTATAACTTTTTAAGCTGAAAATGTAAGTTGTTAAAAACTTAGTCCTTTCATGTTGTCTTTTTACTATAGTTCTTCATACAAAAGTTTTTTGGTATATGACAAAGGCGGAGAGTAAAGTAAATTCAAATTCAAATTAAGGATAAGAGAAAGAGAGCTCTTATTAAGGGGGAGCCTTAGACATTTAGCTTGCTTATGTTCTTACTTGAACTTTCTATTTAAAAAGCTTGCTTATGTTTATTGATACATTCGTTTACTTATGCTTGTTTTATTTAACTTTGAATTTAAGTTGTCATAATCAAAAAGGGAGAGATTGTTGGTGCGGGAAGCATCCGACGATCGAACCAGTGTTTTCATAATGGCAAAGGATTCAAAGTTAAGGTAATGTTGTGATCTAACAGTTTGAATGAGCTTGCAGGAAAGTCCTAACTGTACTTAGGCAAAAGTCCTAACTGAGATTAGGCAGGTGGAAAACCCTAGGGGGTGGTAACCCTAGGTCATAGGGGGTGGTAACCCTATGCGGAAAGTTTTGGTGGGTTGAGGGCTTTAAGCAAAAGGCCTAGGAGGTGGTAACCCTAGGTGGAAAGTCCTGGTGTCGCGAACCAGGTGGAAGACTGGACGGGTCGAGAAGCGGGCGTCCAGCAGAAAGTCCGGAAGCATCGAGCACTGAGCAAAAGTCCAGTCGATCTGGAAGATTGCACTGGCAACATGTAACTCTCCTGAGAGGAGTAGGTGATGACGCATTCCCCGCAAAGGGAACAGTAGGCGTCGGATCGACCTAAGATTTTCGGTTGGAAATCGGAAGTCAGACCCGGACAGTTCAGAAACTGTCAAACACTATTCTTATCATAAGGCGTCGGGTCGACCTAGGGTTTCTGGTTGGAAATCCGAAGTCAGACCCGGACAGTTCAGAAACTGTCAAATACTATTCTTATCATATTTATGTGTGCTAACTTTGTCTTGCAGGGTATATGTGTATTTTGTGGACTAACACGTTATGCAGGGATAAAAAAAGCACACTTGGCCTCGGATGAACAGTGTCCGAGGCGCCTCCATGGAGCTTGGAGGAGCCTCAGGTGCAAGCCAAAAGAAGTCGACACATCAGAGCTTGAGGTGCCTTGGATGAGTCTGAAGGCGCCTTGGACCAGATATTAGAGGCACCTTAGAGTGGCTTGAAGGCGCCTTCAAGTGGATAAGGTGCGACTGGATCAGTGCTAATCCACGCGACTGACTCGGCGGGTTGGAGGCGCCTCGGATGGGCTTTAAGGCACCTTCAACAATGTATAAAAGGAGGTCTCGAGCAGCAGTCTAGTACATCTTCTTCAAAGCGATCTTTCTGCTACAAGCTTCCAACAAGATGATCCCGAAGTGATGCAACGAGATCCCGACGACCCGAAGCATCAAAATTGCTCATTCTTATTGTTGGTATACTCTTTCAGTTTAATAGATTGTAATAATTCTGTAACTATTATTCGATCTTATAGGTGTTGCCCACAGAAACGATCAACGATCGTGAGCCTTGGAGTAGAAGTCGCCACAGGCTCCGAATCAAGTAAACAACCTGTGTTTGTGTGTGTTGTGTTTTTCTTTACTTAATTCCGCTGCATATTCCGACTCCGTTTCTAAATCATTTAAAATAGTCACAAGCGCTATTCACCCCCCCCCCTCTAGCGCTTCTCGATCCAACACTTCATTACCTAAAGAGGTAGTTTGCCCTCTAGGAAAGGGGGAGAATGAAGGAAATCCTCATTCATACTTTGGCATAAAAGGAAGTTGAGGCTATGGGAGTAGCCTAACTTAAAGGTATTGTCAAACATTAAAAAGGGGAAGATTATTGGTACAATATCCCAAGGTCGAGGTTGACCTGGTTGACTAAGCTTGAGTTGGCTTAAGCTTGAGTCTTGATATTTGAATTTTGATGTTTGACAATACAGACAATACATAGAGATTGCAGGTGCAATCGTATGATTGGGGAAGTTGTAAGAATCAAGTAGGTCAAGGTTGACTGAATACTTGATTGGAAAAGTCCTAACTGGAGGAATAGGTAGATTGAAAGTCTTGGTGAGTGAAGCTAGACAGTTGAAAATCCTAGTGAGTGAAGATAGGTGAAAGACCTAGTGAGTGAAGCTAGGCAGTTGGAAAATCCTAGTGAGTGAAGCTAGGTGCAAAGACCTAGTGAGTGAAGCCAGGCAGGTGAAAGTCCCGGTGAGTGAAGCCGGGCAGTGGGAAAATCCTAGTGAGTGAAGCCAGGTGAAAATCCTAATGAGCGAAGCTAGGTGAAAGTCCTGGTGAGTGAAGCCAGACAGATGGGAAGTCCCGGTGAGTAAAGTCGGGCAGAGGAAAGACCTAGTGAGTGAAGTCAGACACGGGGAAATCCAAGTGGGTCAAGGTTGATCGAACACCTGGTGTGGGAAGTCCAAGTAGGTCAAAGGGTTGATTGGATACTTGGTACAAGAAAATCTAGATGGGTCAAGGATGACCGGATATCTGGTGGAAGGAAGTCCAAGTGGGTCATGAAGGACTAGACACTTGGCACGAGAAGAAAAGTCCAAGTGGGTCAAAGGGATTGACCGGACACTTGGTAAAGGAGTCCTAGCAGATCGAGGGTGACCGGATACCAGGCATGATGTCCCAACAAGTCATGGTTAACCGGATGTTGGGTTTTAGGGACTTGGGACTTGATTAGGGCAAATCAAGATGAATCAATCGATCTATTGAATCATGTCCAATTGATCAGTTGATCGATTGGATAGGTGTCACGACAAAACTTCCTCCCAATCGATCAGTGGATCAATTGAGAAGCATCGCTGATAGCACAGAAGTCCTCCCAATCGATCAGTCGATCGATTGGGAGGCTGGAAATTGCGTGAGAGCCTTGAATCAATCGGTTGATCGATTCAGGCGATTTCCAGAGAGCACAAAGGTGCTCTGAATCGATCAACCAATCGATTCAAAGTCTCCCCAATCGATTGAGAGTCATTCAATCGATTGGGATCCGACTGTTGCATAGGTTATAGCCATTGGCGAGCGATTTCCTGTGCAGTTCTTCGGCTTTCTTCTCCGCGCGATCACAGCGATTCTCTCCGAGCTCTCATCGCCAGTTCTTGAAGGTTCTTAGAAGCAAGTTCTGGTGCACGTCCAAGTCAAGAGGCATTCTACAAGAAGAAGAAGAAGAAGAAGTTAGGGTTAGGGTTTCCAGTGTAAGATTTTACTTGTATTTGCTTCCCTTTCTTTCTTCTTGTATTGAGAGTGTTGTAAGGCTTCTCCGCCTTCGGTAGTTACCGTAAAGGAGTGTTTTTATAGTGGAGAGTGCTCGCGTATGTGGATCCTTGGATTAGTCAGCTCTCGTTGAGGTGGATACCAAGTAAATTTCTGTGTTAGCATTATAGAGTGTGTTTCTTGTTGTTTATTCCGCTGCACATCATCGAAGAAGCACATCATCGAAGAAGCACATCAACAAGCGCGACGAACTATTTACCCCCCTCTAGCACATTTCTACCCTAACAGCTTTTTCCAAGTCTATAAATTCATTCCCTTGAATTCGTCAAACGAGCTCTGAAAAATTCCCAGAAAATTTCTAAAAATTTTCGAAAATTCCCTTATGGTTATTCCTCCTTTTTGGTATTTTATATTATAAGATTCCCTTATTGAAATCATAAATCCGGTGAGATGATTAAACTTTTAAAATTAAACTAAAATTAAATTAAATTTAAAATTAAATGAATATTAAAATTAAATTTAAAATTAAATTATATTAAAATTAAGATTAAATTAAATTAAAATAAAATAAAAAATAAATTAAGCTAAATCAAATTTAATTTAATTTAAAATTAAATTGGAAATTTAAATTCAAATTATCTTAAAAAAATTATTTTAAACTTAAAAACAAACTATTCATAAAAAAATATTTTAACTTAAGAATTATTTTAAAAATTATTTTAAACTTAAAAAAATATATTATTAAAAAAATTATTTTAAACTTAAAAACTTTTCTCAAAAAAAATTATTTTAACTTAAAAATTATTTTAAAAATAAATTAACTTAAAAAATATATTAAAAATTAATTTAACTTTAAAAATTATTTTAAATATTAATTTAACTTTAAAATTAATTTAACTTAAAAAATTATTTTAAAAAATTATTTTAAAAAGTAGTTCAACTTTAAAATTATTTTAACTTAAGAAATTATTTTAAAAATTAATTTAAATTAAATATTTTTTTAAAAAAAATACTCTAAAAATAAATTTAACTTAAAAATTATTTAAAAATAAATTTAACTTAAACATTATTTTAAAATTATTTTAAATTAAAAACTATTTTAAAAATTAATTTAACTTTAAAATTATTTTAACTTAAAAAATATTTTAAAATTTATTTTAACTTAAAAGTTATTTTAAAAAAATTAATTAACTTAAAAATAATTTTAGGAAAAAAAATATTTTAACTTAAAAATCATTTTAAAAATTTTTTTCACTTAAAAATTATTTTTAAAATTATTTTAAAATTAAATAATTTTACTTTAAAATTTAACTTTAAATTTACAATTAAAAATCAAATTAAAAATTAAACTTAAATTTCAACTTAATTTATAAACTTGAAATTAACAACTTATTTAATCTAAATTTACTTAATTCTTAACCTTAATTAAAAAAAAATTACCTAACCTACTTTTCTCCTAACTTATTTAGCATATTAATTAATCTATTAATTGTCTCAATCAAAATCCTTTTAAAAGTCATTTTAAAATCCTTTTAAATATTTAAAAATGATTTTAAAGTTATTTCAAAAATCCTTTAAAAATTATTTTAAAATCCTTTTAAAAAAATATTTTGAAATCCTTTTAAAAAATGTTATTTTTAAAAAAAAATGAACTAAATGAAAAGTTAATTTATATCTAATACTTTCATTAATCAATGAACTCAATTAATTAAAATGAAATTTAAATTATTTTAAGTATTAAATTATTGAATTAAGTAAAAGTTAATAAATAAATTATTAATAATAATTAACTGTTGTTGAATTAGTAACAAATTATTTTATTTAACCTTAAAACTAAAGTTTAGCTTAATACATCTAAAGTTAATTATTTTTAGACTAATTATTAATGATTTGAACAATTATATCAAAAATATAAAGATAATTATGTAAATAATAAACTTTATAAACATAAGTGTTACTAACCCTAAATCCCCTAAAACACTTAGGTAGGAAAATATGTTAAGGTTTTGAAAATTAACATACTCAAACCCCAATGTTAACTTAAGGGGGAGTGTTAACTTAAATTCAACTAAAATTAAAATTAAAACTCAATTAAATTAAAACTAAATTTAATTTAATTAAAATTTAAACTTCAATTAAACTTAATTTAAAATTAAACTTGAAACTTAGAACTTAAAACTTAAACTTAATTTAAAATTTAAACTTGAATTAAAAATTTAACTCAAACCTTAATTATTTAATCCTAATTTAATAATTCACTTAAAGCTAATTTAATCATTTTAATCAATTAATCAATCTAATACTAACCATCAACTAAAGTTGAGTACTTTCAATAATTAATTGAATATTTACTGTTAATTCAAAAATAATTATAACTTATTTGTTAATTCAAATTAAGATTAAATGAAATTATAGTTAATCCTAGTTAATTAGAAATTCAACTTTTAATTCAATCTTAACTTAATTAACTATTTTTAGATAATGCATGAAAATCTAGAATTATTGAGATGCTATGAAAATAAAATTAAGTCATGACTATAATTATTTATATAGGTTTCAAGAGTATACATCTTTTTGTTGACCAACACTTAGTGTCTTGATCTTTTAAAGTCAATCATAAACTTGTAGACTTAGACACATAAGTGGTTAATAAGGATTTTTTAAGATAGTATCAGGTTAAGGGGAAGTGTCAACTTGAGGGGGAGAAAGGAATAAAAAACTTTGAAAAATCTTCTAAAACTTTATTTGAAAAATATTTCTTAAAATATTTTTACTTAATAATTTTAAAAAATATTTCTTAAAATATTTTTACTTAATAATTTTAAAAATATATTTTACAAATTACTTTCAAAACTTGTTTTTTTACACTTTTCAAATATTTATTTTAAAAAATATTTTGAAAATTCACCTTCAAACTTAGTGTTCTTTTGATTTGAATCAACTCCCTAGACACATAGAAGTTTTCCTTGTAGTTAACAAGGATTCCTAAGGTATGTCAAGTTGAGGGGGAGTCCTGATTGAAAGATAAAACATAATTTTCAAAATTCTTTCAAAAAATACTCCGTTTTAAATACTTTGAAAATCTTTTAATACTATTTTGCAAAAATATTAGTTTTTAACATTATTTGGAATATTTCTTTGAAAACAACGTGAAATATATTTTACAAAATTCTTATAAAATTTTATGTTTGTGTGCAACATATCTTTAAAAAAATACCAGAAGATTTTAAAAAAAAAAATGAATGTCAAAAGTTGCTTGAAAAGTAAACTTAAAAACTAACTTTAAAAATTAGTTTACAACACCACCTTGAAAAATTATTTTGAAAGCCCCCATTACCAAATATTATTGTTGGTGCAAAATCTAATTAATAGAGAGTAGCCTTTAAGTTCATATCTTTTTGATGTGTGCCAAAGGGGGAGAGTAATTTTAAGTTAGAAAGGTTAAAAGGGGGAAAGTGATTAATCTCTTTAATTTTGAGAATTCACCCTTAAAGACCCCTAACTTAAGAAAATTGTCAATCATCAAAAAGGGGAAGATTGTTGATGCAATTGCCCTCCAGGATTTCGATGTTTGACAATGCACCCAAGTCTGGTCAGTTTGACCAAGGGTTAATCCAAACAAGACTTGATGTTTGTAAAAGAGTAGTCTAGTCAAAACTAGATGACTAGCAAGGAGAAATCCTAACTGGAGGTTAGGTAAAGTAGAAGTCCTGGTGAGTGAAGCCATACCCTAGTGAGTGAAGTTAGGTAGTAGATGGAAGTCCTAGTGAGTAAAGCCAGGCTCTAGTGTGTAACGACCCAGTTTTTCCCATTTCAAGTTCTAAAGGGCCATAAAAATATTTGGAAATGCCTTTAAAATATTCTAGAGATTTTTAGGAATTTTTAGAGTATTTTTACGTAATTTTTGGAGGTCGTTTAGTATTTCTACAAAACCAAAGAAGTTTAAGCAAAAAGTGTTGGAGAAGAGGTTCGAACCCGCGACCTCGGGTCGGACCAAACCAAGCCAAACCGGCTTGACCAGCTGGGATAAGAGATTTATGTTAATCTCAAATAGAGTTAAATAAGGTTATAGTATAGTTGAGTTATATCCGATTACTTATTAAAGGAAATAAGTTTTGGGATTTTAGAAAACCTAACTTCTTCTCTCTAAATTCCTCTTCGCCTTCTCCCTCGCGACGGTGCAAGTACTCTCGGCGGAAACCAGGAGCAGCTAGGGTTGGAGATTCCGACGCCGGCGAAGCTTCCCCCCAACCGTCCTTCATTCACGGTGGCTGTTCCCGACGGAGAGAAGCCCGAGAGCTCAGAGGACACGCCGGAAAAGGGATCTACCTAGCCCTAGAAGTTCCCTTCCCTTCTTCTCAGTTGTAAGTGCAAGGGCAAGCAAAGGTAAGTACTACTCACCTGCGGTAGGAGTTGTTTCAGATTTCCTTTTTGATTCTTCCTTTGCTTCCGAGGCCTAGCATGAACCCTAGACCTTAGTATGTGGCCGCACAGCAAGTTTGACCTCTCCTTTATACGAGCACAGCATGTTAAGATTGAGAAATCGGTTTCTTTGTTCATTTTGAATTCGAAGCATGTTGTAGAGATTTTTGGGTCCTTTTAGCTTTCTGCCGTGAGACATAGAGGAAGAATATGAATGATTAGGTTTAGTTTTTTTGGATAGCATGTTCTGCCATTGCTGGTTGTTTTTATACCATGCAGATTAGAGCATCTCTTGTCATCATTTCCCTGTAAAACTTGAAAGGAACAGCTCTATATTAGTAGGTCTGGTTAGACTTCTTTTGTGTTGTCTAGTGGCTTGTTTTCCTTGCTTCGGTTTTGTACAGCATTAGGAATAGCTTCGGTTCCTCTTAGCATGCATTTAGTAGACTTCCTTGTTGTACCATGTTATTTGTAGGTACTTTAGTTTCGTATGGCAGGCAGATTGTATTAAATGAGAATGCAGAATTTTATTAGGTTAACAAGTGCAGAATCTTGCTAGTATACATGTATTCGGGTTTGCTGTGCATTATGTTTTAGTTTTTCAGTAGCATTCTATGCCATGTTTTTACAGCATGATTGGAAGCACTAAGTAGCATTCTTTGCCTAGTTTTACAGCATGTTTAGAAGCACTGAAGTAGCATTCTATGCCCTGTTTTTACAGCATGTTTAGAAGTATTAAAGTAGCATTCTTTGCCTATTTTTACAGCATGTTTAGAAGCCCTAAAGTAGCATTCTATGCCATGTTTTTATAGCATGATTAGTGAGATTAGATTAGCTTTCTTTGCTCTTATCGCAACATGTTTTAAAAGTTCAAATTAGCTCTCTTTTGCTCTATTCTAGAGCATGATTAGTAAGTTCAGATGTGCTTTCTTTTCCTTTATTTTATAGCATGCTTAGAGAGTTCAGATTTGCTTACCTTTGCTTTATTTTATAACATGCTTAGGGAGTTCAGATTGGCTTTCCTTTGTGTTATTTTTATATAGCATGCTTGGTTGGTTGTAATCCTATACTTGTTAGATACATCTAAAGGATTTTAATAAGCTCTAATAAAGGATTATGAGAAATATGAGTAAAGGAAAAGACTAAAGTCTAGTTAAAAAGGAAGATAACAAGTAAGTAAAGCAAGAGGCTAGTACCCGACATCCAAGAGCTTGTCGTTAAACAAATCCAGGTGACCATTTCCGAGGTCTTGGCCCTGGTAGACCGAGGTCTGCTCTTTTAGGATTGGTGGCTCGCAACCCCAACCTATTAGGGAACGCGCATGAGATGGTACTAAGCCTGGGCCCAAAGTAAAGAAAAGTAAAGAAGTAAAGAAAGAAAGAAAAGTAAAGAAAGAAAGAAAGAAAGAAAGAAGAAGAAAGTAAAAGATAGAAATTAAAAGATTAATTTCTAACACAAGGATACAAGAAATGAAATAAGTTCCAAGCTTAGAATAAATAAGAATGGTTAGTTTTCCTTGATTCTAAGTTTACATTGTTAGTTTCTTGTTATCCTGCTTGATACTGAGTATGATTTTTTTTCTGTTCATTTTCTGTATACCATGAGCACATGCAGATAGCTTTATTATTTCAATTTCAGCACTCATGCATTTCGTTTATGCATTTCGAGTTTTGTGAGATAGATTAGTACTTACTAAGCCTTTTCGCTTATAGATCTTGTCTTCTTTCCTCCTACTGCAGATAAAGGAAAAGCTAAGATATGAAGGGAGACGACAGGGTGGTGGTGATGATGGATGTGTGTGGTGACTGAACTATGGAGAGGTCCAGAGGGGACTAGCAAGACTTATTTATTTAGAGGTTATGTCTAGTTTATTTTCCTTATTTCCGTTATGAAATTATGAGTTTATGATTGAGTTTGATGTGCATTGTAGCTTATTATGCTTCATTCTGGGAGCTTGAGTTTAGTTCATGTTGCTAGATTAGTTTTTGATTATGATATGATTATTGCTGCGTGGTTGTGAATAAATTGTGATCCAGCCGCATGTGGCTGTGTATATATATCTTGTGTATTATAGATTTGGTCACCGGTACAGGGGAGACTCTGCCGAAATTTTTCGGTAGGAATTTCTCTGAACCGTGATAAATCTAAGTGTCGCTAATAATATCATAAGTGACACTAGTAAGTAGAGTAGGAGTTAGGTAACGGTCGCCCTTAGAGAGTAGTAGTAAGAAGGGTGGTTGTTACATAGTGAGTGAAGCTAGGTAGTAGAAGTCCCAGTGAGTGAAGTCGGACCCTAATGAGTGAAGCTAGGTGGTGGAAGTCCCGGTGAGTGAAGCCAGACCCTAGTGAGTGAAGCTAGGTGGTGGAAGTCCTGGTGAGTGAAGCTAGGCCCTAGTGAGTAAAGCTAGGTGGTGGAAGTCCTGGTGAGTGAAGCCGGACCCTAGTGAGTGAAGTTAGGTGGAGGAAGTCCTAGTGAGTGAAGCCAGACAATGGAAGTCCTAGTGAGTGAAGCTAGGTAACCCTAGGGGGAGATAACTATTGGACCATGATCGTTCGATAAAGGGGGGTGAATATCGATTATAAAAATTCTTTCGAAAAGAGTAAGCGCAGGGGAAAAGAAAGAACAATGCTAACACAGAACCTTTTTACTTGGTTCGGAGCCTGTGTCGACTCCTACTCCAAGGCCCGTACTCGTTGAGTACTTTCGTTGGGCAATCACTATCAATTCGAATGATGATTACAAAGGAATTAAGTACAAGAATTGACAGAAAGAAAATACCAACAAGATTAAAAGAATTAGAATGAAGACAGCGCTTTGTCGGAGTAGCCTTGCGGCGTCGCAAGAGCACAGTAGAGCAGTCTAAGAGTTTTTGAGTTGTTGTTGAAGCTCCACCCCTGACCCTTCTTTTATATGAGTCTCGGGGCACCCCGGATCCCTTCCGAGCTCCCTGGTGTGACGTGGTAGGCCCAACCAGCGAGCTCCATGTGTCTACGCCGCAAAATGGATAATATTTGCCTCCAGGCGCTCGGATCCCTTCCGGGCGCCCAGACCTCGTTTCTCCAGAAATTCCTTCTCCTACAAGATAAGATTAGTCCGAGACAAATATATAATATGTATCCTGCAAAACAAAGCGTTAGCACAGTTTATAAGTTCAATATAAAGAGTATGACTTAGATTCTGTCTTTCCGAGACCAGAATCTAGTCACGATCTCGACTTAGATATCCGAAATGGATCTAAGCTGGATCGACGCCTAATGTTCCCTTCCTGGGAACGCGTCCTCACAGTCACTCCCTTCTAGTGACTTACCTTTACTTGCTCGCCAGACGTCCGGTCAGCCTTTCGACCCGTCTAGACTTCTCACCAGCTATCCGGTCAGCCCGTCGACCTAGCTGGACTTCGTGCCAAGCGTCCGGTCAGCCTGTCGACCCGTTTGGACTTCGTGCCAAATGTCCAGTCAACCCGTCGACCCATTTGGACTTCGTGCCAAGCGTCCGGTCAGCCCGTCGACCCGTTTGAACTTCGTGCCAAATGTCCAGTCAGCCCGTCGACCCATTTGAACTTCGTGTCAAGCGTCCAGTCATCCCGTTGACTCGCTTGGACTTCGTGCCAGACATCTGGTCAGTCCGTCGACCTGTCTGGCCTTCGCCTGCACACTCAGTCAGAGTGTTAGATAACGACAAACCTAACTTAACATAATTTGTCATTCATCAAAACCTGAGTTAGACTGTTAGTGCTAACCGCACCAACAATAACCCTAGGTTATATGTCATCGACTATGCGGTTGACCGGACCAGCGAAGGTTGAATTCTGTTAACATTGTTTTATCTTATCATTTTATCTATTGTGCTAACTCAATATTGCAGGGAAGTTCAGCTAGGTCGACGGACCGACCAGATAGCCAGCACGAAGTCCAGACAGGTTGACGGGCTGACCGGATATCTTGCAGGTAAGTTAAGGTAAGTCACTGAAGGGGAGTGTGACTTGGTGAGGACGCGTTCCCCGTTCGAGGGAACAGTAGGTGTCGATCCAACTTAGATCCATTTTAGAAATCTAAGTTGAGATCTTGACTAGAATCTAATTACTACTCTAATTGACTATAATTGTGATAACACTTTGTTTTGCAGGGTAGTATAATTTATATTTACCTCATACTAACATTTTCTTGCTGGAAAAAATGATTTGGTGGAAAATAGTTGTCCGGGCGTTAGGAAGGGATTCGGGGACACAGAGTTGGTCCGGGCGCTCGGAATTGCTCCGGGTGCTCGAAAGGCAAATCTTATCTCCGCTAGCTAGGAGCGCACTGATTGGTTGGCTGACATCATGCTCCAGGCGCTCGGAAGGGATCCGGATGCTTGGAGCTTCCTATATAAGGAGGCCACCACCTGGAGCAAAAGACAACAACTTCTTTTATGACTTCTCTGTTGCGCTCTGCTTCTGCGACGCTGCAAGGCTTCTTCGACAACCTGCGACTCATTTCCTTTTTCTTGTTGTCGGTATTAGTTTAATAATTCCTGTACTTATTTTGTAATCATTTTTGCAAAATATTAGTGATTGCCCAACGAAAGCACTCGACGAGTGAGAGCCTTGGAGTAGGAGTCGACGAAGGCTCCGAACCAAGTAAAATTGATTGTGTTAGCGTTGCCCTTATTTTCTTTATTTCTGCTGCGCACTCGAATTGATTTTCAAATTCTTAAATATCGCTATTCCCCCCCCCCCCCCCCTCCCCCTCTCCTCTCTAGCGAACTCTACGATCCAACAAATAGGTGCTAACTCAATCAGACTAGGTTGATCGAACTAGATAAGCCAACGAGGAAAGCAGGATCGGTCGACCGAACGACGAGATCGGTCAACCAAACAAAGACTCATTCGAAGCAACAACATTTGGACAGAAAGTCAGGCAGGTTCAGCAAATTTGATCGACCAAATAGCTAAATCAGTCGACCGATCAGAGTCGAGTCAAAGATTAATCCCGAGATTAGTGGATCTGGATCAGGTCTAACTTGATTATAAAAAGGAGACTCTACAACACTTTGAACAATGAACTTAGACAATCATTAGCTTTCGCGCGCTGCTCCGAGAACCTCTACAACACCCGAACTCTGCTCCGATGACGAAAAGTTCGACCTTTAGATCCTTAGAAGTCGTCGGTATAATTTTAATTAAGAGTACTTCAATTGTATTATTCTTGTACTTCATATCTGTATTTGTAATTTCTGAATTGATAGTGAATTGCCTAATGAAAGTGATCAATGGTTGCGGGCCTTAGAGTAAGAGTTGTCAAAGGCTCCAAACCAAGTAACCAAAAAATGTTAGCGCTTGCTTTATTCTATCTTCTTTTCCACTGCAAGTTATTCTGTGTTTTGCGAAAATGTGAAAAAGTCATGAGCGTTATTCACCCTCCCTCTAGTACGCATCGATCCTACAATCTTGACATATTTGACTTCTGCTCACATATTGTCGAAATATCGAAACTCAAGCTCGAATCCACTTGAGCTTAGTCAAACTGGTCAACCTTTAACAGAGGATGATAGCACCAACAATCTTCCAATAAGGGTTACATCAAAGATCAACTCTAAATCCTTATTTTTTTACACTAATTATAGATGAACTCACTGGTGTATGTTGTTTGTAGATAATATTATTTTGGTAGATATGACACATGAAAGAGTATATGCTAAATTAGAATTTTGGCGGAAAATATTAGAAGCGAAAGGTTTTAGATCGATTTAGTAAAATAAAGCCAGAATATATGAAATTTAAATTTAGTAATATTAGACGTAATGATACAATTGTTAAAATAGGAGATGACGAGTTATCTAAAACTGAGAACTTTAAGTATTTAGGATTATTTTTATAAAATGATGGAAGAATTGAAAGACATATTTTACATAGAATATAAGTAGCATGATTGAAATGGATGAGAACATCGAGTGTTTTATGTGATCATAAAGTATCTCTAAATGAAAGTTATACAAAACAATGATTAAATCTATTATGTTATATGACATTGAATGTCGGGAATGATTTGAGCACATGAGCAGAAGATAAAAGTTATATAGATGAGGATATTAAGGTGGATGTATGGACATACAAAGATCAATAGGATAAAAAATGAGAGTATGAGAGAGAATGTTAGAGTTGTATCTATTGAAGGAAAACTCCAAGAAACATATTAAAGATGGTACAAATATATACTTAGACAACTAATAAATGCTCCAGTTAGGCGAATGAAACTATGACAAATACACACATCAAACGAGAAAGAGAGGAAAACAAAAAAAAGACTTGATTAGCGATAATAAATAAGATAAAATTTATTTAAGTATAGATGATGATATAGTAGGAGACAGAGTCCAATGATATAGAAAGGTTCATCTAACTAATCTCATTTAGTGAGATAAGATTTAATTATTGTTGTTGTTATTGTTATTATTATTGTTATTGTTATTGTTAGAACGTTTTTAGTTATTTACAAATTTATTTATAAATTTGATAAGTTTTGTTAATAATTACAAACTTTATTTTGGATATTTGTTGAAGAACATCATTCATAAATAGCTCATGATTTATATTTATGAAAATTAAGAGCTATATATATAAGTTGTTCATTTAATTTAATAAGTTATTTAAATTTATTTAGTTAATTGGATTTGCATATATTAAGTGAACGTAAGTTAATTTTTACCGAACTAAATATCAAACTTCTTCGTGAATATTTAGTTCATTATTTTTATACTTGTAACTTTTTTTTTATTGTGTTAAATATTTTATAGCAATCTAAATTTTTATTTGCATATTTTTTATTCTGTTAAATTCTTTATAATTTTCATTTTCATATGAACTAAAAGTTAAACAATGGTTATTTTTATTTTATAAAATTAAAATATATTCTCCTACTCAACTTGGGTCGAGAATTTTTTAAAGAATAATTTAGAAAAAAGCTGAGTGCACCTTTCATTTTTCACCCACTATTATATAAATACAAAAATATTAGTCACTAAAATATAATTCTTAATTAATCTGAATTAGTTACTAACTAGCTACGCCAACTAATGTTAATAACTAGATTATCATAATTATAGGCGTAATGAACCAGAGCCGAAGATTTCGACGGTTATTAATTGAAGTGTTTTAGGCTTTCAATCCGCGTTACATTACATAGTATTATTATACGCTTTCTTTAGCCTAGAGACGGGTTGGGCGAGCGAATCGCCTTTTGCCACGTTATACGCTTTCTTTAACCTCCACCGATCTTTCACTCTCTCCTCCTACTCCCTTTCGCATTTCTCGCCGGATTTAGGGATTCATCGCGCGCGACAAGCTACCAATTCACAAATCTGCCGCGAATTCGATTGATCGATCCAAACTCGTGGAAGCCAGCACAAAGGAGTTTGAAGTTTCTTCTCGGAGAAAGTTCCCATTTTTCTGAAAAAAAAGAAGAAGAAGAAGAAATTTTGTGGTTTGTGCGGGAGGAATTAAGGAATCAAGGAAAGATGGATTTAGAACATTGACGTTGGATACGGCGATGGATAGTGATTTGTTGTCCAATGGCTCCTTCCGAGGCCGCAGCATCCAAGTCGCAGAGATTGATGACGTCGCGACGGCCCCTGCGTTCTTGTCGCGTTTACATCCATCGTCCCTGCCATCTTCGCCGAGTTCTATCCGCCACCGCGTTTCTCAAATGGACACTCTCGCTGGGGTCGCCATCAAGTACGGAGTCGAGGTAATTAATCAAGGCCTTCTTAGACAATCGAAAATCAACCTTATCGTCTCTACAATTTGTTGAGAATGCAATAAAACATGACCAAAAAAAGTACGGAAGCACCTCTATTTTTTTACAAATCGTCAAAAACGTCCCACCGTGTTATAAAATAATATAACTGTCCAATTCTATTTGATATTATTACATTGTTGCTATTATAATCCCGCCTAAATCCTGAATCGGTCGGGCTAATAGCTATGTTTTCATATCTATTACATATGTTTTAGTATTACAATTTCATAACTATTATAACTACAATGGTTATAATTTATAATTATAACTAGGACTATAAATGAGCCGAGCCGAATTTTGGGGTGTTCAAGCTTATTTGATAAGGTAATCGAGTCGAACTGAGCTTAAAATGAACCAAACTTTTAAAATGATTGTTCAAGCTTGGTTTGGTTTATTTTTTATGAGCTTGAGCTTGTATGAAGTGTGGTTCAACCTTGTTTTGAGCCTAGTTCGAGCTTAGTTCATTTAGATATTATCGAGCTCTTAATTCAAGTTTATTTGATTGTTTGAAAACTTTAGTTGTTTGATTGGTTATTGAGCTTGATAATTTAAATTTATTTGTTTATTTTATTTTATTTTATTATTTATTTAGCATATTGAAAAGAGTTTTATTAATGAATATGCTTCGTGAACATTGTTCATGAATGTTGTTCACGAACATTGTTCATGAACGTTGTTCACAAACGTTAACGAGCTGAACACATATATGTTCAAGCTTATTTGTTTAGTTTAACGTACTGTTCAAGGTTGTTTGTTTAATTAATCTTGTATATATTGAACGAACATAAACAAACTCTTACCAAGCCGAACACCAAGCTTGTTCACAAACGCATGATTCATTTACAGCCCTAGTAGTAACAACTACAATTTTGTAGCTATTACAACACGGAAAATAACTTTAGTAAAGAGACTAAATTCTTTGAAACCTCGGCTTTAAACCATGTTTTTTTGGCTTAAGATTGGGTCATTACAGATTATACCCATTAATATTGTGTCAATTTGATATATGTGTGTATCATGATTCAACCCGAGTCAAAAGTTATAATCTCTCAAAACGTACCTAATATTCATGTTATAACAATTACGAAATTATAGTTACTACAACTGTGTGATAGTTCAGTTATAATAGCTATGAAACCATAACTAATATAATTGTGTAGTAGTTTAATCGTAACAACTATGAAATCGTAACTACTACAACTTTATAGTAGCTATGAATTCATAGCTGCTGCAATACAAACCAAATTCAAGATTTAAGCGATAAATATAAGTGAGAGATAATAATATGTGGCAAAAGGCGATTTGCTTGCCCCAATCTCCCGCCAACCTGTTCCTAGGTCAACATGGAGGAGGTAAATCACAAGTGGCTACTACTATTAGTGCAGGTAGTAAAGGCATGGGGGAAGACATGCTCGAGCGCGCTGAGTTTCGACTTCAAGATCTCGTATGATAATACTCCATGCCTCAACCACCGCATCGTTCCGAGGGGACACGTGAGATATAATAATTGAAAGTAATTGAGTCATTGCATATAGAAATGAAATGTCCTTTTGATAAAAAATTAAAATGGGACTCCTTTTTTGATGATTCCAAAAATAAGGGCTGCCGTTTTTACCCATTAAACGTTGTTCGAAATAAACATTTGTTGTGAATTATCTTGTCTGAAATGCTACCCTTTGTGTATGTGATTACTTAGGTTTCAGACATCAAAAGATTGAATGGATTAGTGACAGACCTTCAGATGTTTGCTCATAAGTCATTGCAGATTCCCCAACCAGGGAGGCATCCAGCGTCTCCTGTTCTATCTGATGGTTCAGTAGAGAATAGGTATTTATGAACCCTTTTTTAATGGCATGAGATCATTCTTCATCTCATACAAATTATCACTCGCTCTATTATTTTATCTATTGCAGAGATCATTCTTCATCTCATCTTCGTCGTCATAGTGATGTGCAAGAACTGATTGAGGCATTCAATTTAAGTAATGCTCCATGCAAAGTGTCTCCAGCCATGACTAGATTACAAGGATATTACGGTCTCAGTCCTGTTAAACGAAGGCCTGGGAACGCAGAAAGGATTTTCTGTAAAACAGATGATGAAGGGTCGCCAAGTTTTGGTACACCTCCAAGCAGGCACAGGAAGTCCAGAAGTCTCATGCATGAATTCTCGACAGGGAGTGGGGAGGGAAACACAAATGTAGAAGGTGCAGAAAATGGTGAGGCCGATCTGTCAGTTCGGAGGCGGCAAAGGTGTGATGTACGCCCGAGTTTCCTTTGCCCGGAAGTGTTGCTGAAGGAGGAAGGCAA
Organism: Zingiber officinale; assembly: GCF_018446385.1. Classification (NCBI taxonomy): domain Eukaryota; kingdom Viridiplantae; phylum Streptophyta; class Magnoliopsida; order Zingiberales; family Zingiberaceae; genus Zingiber; species Zingiber officinale. The sequence goes on along the minus strand of NC_055987.1, from coordinate 108,426,676 downwards.
TAGTGGATTCCCAGGAAGAATAGGAAAATGTATAACACCGAGAGCGAAGGCTGCGATCAATGACAGTGCCAAGACTGAAGAACATTTTTATGTGAGGAAATCATCCAGCACCGCATGTTTGCTCTCGACAGATTCTGAAAATAGTTCTTCAATGTGGTCTGGGGGGATGTGGAATTCGAAACCAGACGCTCTTCCTAGGCCACTCTTAGATGGTTTCCCCAAGTCCTTGGGTGCCAGGAGGTACAAAGCTGCTCTGGATTGAGCACCCGTGGATCATGGCTACTTCGTCTTACGAGTATCAAACAACTTTCTTTATGCAGTGGTTCAGAAAGAGTTCATTATTCAAGAAAGTTTCATTTTTTAAATTGTTTTCCCCCTTTCATTCCTCCTCCCACTGTAGGTTCTACTCCAGTAAAGCAAATTGGCAATGCAGGAAAAAACAGAAGGGAAAAAATGGCTGCAACTTAAATCACGGATATGTTTATGGCACCATAGCAATCAAGATCTTTAACCAAAAGAAAGAGAGAGAGAGAGAGAGAGGAGATCTCCACAATTGTGATGCAAGTACAAAAAGAGCTAATCATAATGTAAAATATGTATTTCATAAGACAAGGATATTTGAACTTGTATCTATCACCTTAGAAGTATATCAAGAAATTAGACATTTGCTGGGCTAGTCTCCTGTGGAGTTTTGGCAACAATGGAGATAGCATGAAGGCCAGATTTCAGTTCATCGCCTAAAAGTTCATATACCATTCGGTGACGCTTTACTAGGTTCTGGCCATCAAACTTGGGCGAGACGATCTTAATGTTAAAATGAGTCTCATTTTCACCTGCCTTGACACCTGCATGGAAGACTAGCAACCCGTCGTCAATAAGGATCAACGCGGTGTAAATGTCTGGTAAATTGAAAGTTGGTCTTGTGCCCCAACTCTACCTTGATGTGTAGAGAATATTGGAGTTGAAGCCTAAAATATTAAATAGAAACATGGTTGTGGTATTCGATCTGCAACCAAAACAAATCAAACAACATGTTAACATGGGAGGAACTCTAACCAGAGAACTTATCCCTACCACTTTATTCCCTGGTATGCTTAAAAACTACACACCTTAACACAAAAAGCCTTGCATTCGATAATGGTATTGGGCAACAATCATTTTTGGAATTATCTTTGGGCAGAGTTTCAGAGCCTCAAAGACAATTTTCATGATATCTTTCTATGTCAAGTTGCATGCAATACCACTATGGCAAATGTGCAAGATTTTCAACTAGCCTTCTGTAGTGAAACCTCAACTCTAACCCAAAGATGTTCCACAACAGCATCTTATTTAACTCATCACACAAGTTGGTCAAACAACCCTTTCACAATCTGAATCTACAAGAGATAGCATTGGATGGGAAATGTAACCTTTCTAGTCATTTTATTCAGTCGATATTCAAAAATTCACGGCCGGGGAATGGGGTCTGGAAAACTTCTATGCCTTCAACTGCAAAGGTCTCTTGGACCTTCCATGCAGACAAACATCTAATTTCTAAGAACAAGAACAACTTCTAAGAACAAGATCAGGCACAGCAACATTTAGACAGATCTTCTCCAACTCCGCATTCTTATCGAGCCTTTATAAATCATCAACTGTGAATCAGACATACATAGACTAGATGACATCACCTTCAGTCAACAAAATCAATGTGTCAAAAGGAAATTTTTAATGAAGCAAAGTCAGTTCTAGTTCTAGTAAAGCTATCTCGGTTGTTGCTGGTCCCAAGCTATTAAGTTTGAAAGGAAAAAACAGCATTCAAATCCTTGGAATTTTGAGTGTGTCAAGAATCCTGTGCGCCAATTTACCAAAAGGCGTACTAGATTTAATGTATTTACCAAAAGGCATATCACCGTTTGGTATTTACCAAAACGCGCAGTTTACCAAAATCTATTCCCAGATTACCCCTTTGGCTAACCTGGCAACCGCCTTTTTCAAACACATTTTTCCAAGCATCCAAGCCGAAAATAGAATTGAAAAATAATTTGTGGTTCGGATGCACGTCTTGTCACCGTCTCTCTCCGTCAATCCCTCGGCGTGGTGTTATAAACTTGAAAGAAATATGAACTCTGCGCTTGCCATTACTACTTGTGCTGGTTGGCGGGATTGCAATAGACCAGTTAGGTTTATGGCATAATGGCATAAGAGTTACTAGAGGAGACCAAGGACAAATTAAGTTAAGAACGTCAGCCGAGAAGGACAAACTTCTTGCAAGAGGGAAATTAGTAGAAGCACACATTTAAAGATTTAGACATGTATATATCGATTTTTTTACTGTAAATTAGGGTATTGATGGTAAATAAAAATGACAGTATTGGTGGGAAGGGTGGCGGCAAAAAGTGTTGTTATGGTTTATTTTGGTTGTGTGGGGAATAATATTCAACAACACCTGAATTATGATGTAATAGAAGACTTAATCGATTTAAGTGATGTTAGTTTCTGACGTTGATAGTTAAGTTAGGCTAAAAATTATTTATTTTTGGTTTAGGGTTTAGTCAATGGTGGTCCTAGTTTACAAGAAGTATATGCTTCAAAAGGGTGTTGGGCCTGATATATATGTTATCAGGCCCACATTGGGCCTGATATCATCGATATCAGGCCCACCTTGGGCCTGATATCGATAAAGTGTTATGCGGTTAAAATTTTACTTTTACATCAGATCCTTTATAGTTTGAGCAAAATTACAATTTAACTACAGCAATAGATTATGTAGTTGCAAATTTACTAAAATAGTTTGCAATTTATTTATCAAGGATGATCATATAACTGAAGAAATTCTCTCTGAGATATGGAATACTCTTGATGCAAATTCTAGCATTGGACATGCAGCTAATGTAGGAGAAGTATCCAGAATAAATATTCCATCATCTTCGCAGTATAGTTGTGTGCCTAACACAAATAGAAATACAAGCAGTAATTTCACATTTGATCTAAATGAAAAAACAAGTATTCAAGAAGATGAGGTTCTGAACCCGTGTGTAACACTTGTTGATTACTATGAGCCTACTTGGAGTGAGAAGGAAGGGTATTATAACCGAAATGGAGAGGAAATGTAATGCAATACAGATGTACAAGAATTCTTTGCTGATGATATTCAGATTGAACAATATGAAATATCTCAAGAACAGTACAGTGACTTAGAGGAGGAGTTCCCAATAGCTGATGATCCATATATTCTAAATTCTCGATTGCTCCAAAGGCCAATTGAAGAGACAACAGATCAGCATGAATTTTTTGTAGGACAAATATTTCCATCTCGACAAGAGTTCAAGAATGAACTTGTGAAGCATGCCATGGTTAAACATATGAGATATAACCCAGTTGACACTCGGAAAAATAAAGTAAAAATTGTCTGCTTCAATCAACTGTGTAAGTGGAGAGTAGTTGCCCGGGGGGATGTAGAGTTCATTGTTACGAAATATATAAAGGAACACCAATGTGGCACCATTAGGGAAAGTGTTGATCATCAAGCATGCTCTTCATCCTTTGTAGCTTCTTTTGTTGAAGAGCAATTTCTTGCTAATGAATAATACAAGCCAAGTATGATTATAGCAGATATAAAAGCCAGGTTCCAAGTGACCATATCCTACAGAAAAGCATACATAGCTCGAGAGAAAGCGATGAAGAAAGTTGTTGGAGATTATGACCAAGCATATAGAGATCTTCCACTATATCTGCGTGAGTTAAGAGTCAGGGATCCTGAAACCTATGTGGCACTGCACAGGAATGAGGTTAATCAGTTCCAACGCTGTTTTTGGGGTTTTGGAGCTTGTAGAAGAGTATTCAGGTCTTATCTTTGTAAATTAATTGGAATTGATGTCACACACCTAAGAGGCAAATATCCGGGTGTGTTGTCGATGGCTACATCAATAGATGCTAATGACAATGTCCTCCCAGTAGCCTTTGGAATCGCTGAAGTTGAATGTGGGTTTGCATGGGGTGGTTTCTGGATCATACGAAGAGATTCTTTAATGTTGATCCAGAGTCAATGAGTATAGTATCAGATAGACATCGTGACATTTTAGCAGCAATTAGGATAGTCTACCCTACTGCCCATCATGCTTTTTGTTGCCACCACATGTCTTGCAATATGGTAACAGATACTGGAAGTAGGTCAGGTTTAGGATTATTTTGGGCAGCAGCTCGAGCAAACACAACGCTATAATATGATCTCATAATGCAGTTCATGCTTGAAAAACATCCAGATGCTCATAAGTGGCTTCAGAACATTGACCCTAAAAGATGGGCTAATGCACAGTTTAGTGGCAGAAGGTACACAATGCTAACCACCAATTGTGTAGAGAGTTTAAATGCTTTGTTCAAAGAGACACGTGAACTTCCGATAAACAGGTTAATTGATAATACCAGAAGAAAGGTAGCTCAATGGTTCTTTAACCGTAAGGAGGAAGCATCGAAATGGTATGTTGCGTTGACACCTCATGCTACCAAAGAAATGGAATCAAGGAGGGAGAAAGCTAGACGATATAAAGTCCACCCCTACTCTCAATCCGAAATGGAAGTAGAGACATCGAGTGCTTCATACATTGTTGATTTGGAGAGAAAATATTGTAACTATGGGGAGTTTCAAATTTCAGGATTGCCTTGCTCACATGTAATTGCCGTCATAATTCACCAGAACATAGATACACTCCCATATTGTAAGCATTATTTTCATTCACAGAATTAGAAAATGGCATACATGGATCGTATTTACCCCTGTCGAAGGAAGGAATTTTGGCCTAGGGGAGTCAACAACATTATAGTGCTATGTCCTCGTAGCCTTGTGCAGCCTGGTAGGTGAAAGAAGGCAAGGATCGAGTCGAAACATAATGGGAAGGTAAAAATCAAATGCAGCAGGTGCAAACAACTAGGTCATAATCGGAGGACATGTAGAATGCCGCCAGCCCCTGGTTTTTGACTGAAATGTAAATTAGAGGAGTTGAGCCATATGTTTTGTATGAAGTACATATATAGCATTGTTAGAAAAACAGTTGTGGAAAGTGATGTTTCTGTTATATAGGTTTATGGAGTATTTATTTTGTGTTACAGTGTTATTGTAAGTATGAGAAGTGTAAACCATCACCTGCAAGGCAGAAATAATACTTCACACCATATCTCCATTGTGTAAAATAAAAATGCGATACATTTCAATTCAAGAGGAATGAGTTCGTAATTTCAAAGTCACGTAAATATGTGGTGAAATATAAATGAGATAAAACTCGTAAAAAGGGATTGTAGTAATCCTTAAAAAATAAGATAGGACAGCATTTCTCGGTCATTAAAAAATAAAAGAAGTGCATTGTTCCGTGGCAAATGGCACAGAGCTATACCTTCATAGACAGGGGGTATAAATACGTTTTGACACCATATATATCATCTCCCCAGTAAGAAATTCAGAAGGAATGTTATTTCAGGTAAATCCAAGTAGGGGAGGGCCATCAGTGGATTTTGGACAAAACCCACTAGTGGACCTAGACACCTCTAATTCGACCCATTTCAGTTCGAGTGGTAATTTGGAGTTGCAAGGACTCCAAATCTACAGGAAAATCCTTATTTAAACCTCTATAGGTGCTGGGAAAAAAATAAAATATAATCAGTCTCCGTTGGCCCTTATATGAGTGAATATCAGGCCCAACGTGTGTCTGGTATCGTATCGTTTCATAAATCTTGATTCTAACTCCCCCTAATATAAACTCCAAACATTCAAACAGTGTCCTGATAAAAATAAAATAAAATCAATTTTAAAAGTCCCCTTCCATAGGGTTGAAAAGAAAAGCAGTGCAGTGTTCCGTGCCAACTGACATGGAGCAATACCTTCTTAGAAATGGGGTATAAATACATTTTGACACCAGATATAGCTTCTCCCTAGTCAGACCTTCACAGGAAACGTGATTTCAGGTAAATCCAAGTAGGGGAGGGTCATCAGTGGGTTTTGGTCAAAACCCACTGATGGACCTAGACACCTCTGATTCGACCCATTTCAGTTCGAGTGGTAATCTGGAGTTGCAAGGACTCCAAATCTGTTGGCAAATCGTTATTTAAAGCTCTATAGGTGCAGGGAAAAAAATAAAATATAATCAGCCTCCATTGGGCCTGATATGCTTCAATATCAGGCCCAACGTGGGCTTGATATAAGTGCATATCAGGCCCAACGTGGGGTTGGTATCGTATCGTTTCATAAAGCTTGATTCTATCTCCCCCTAATATAAACTCCAAACATTCTAACAGTGTCCTGATGAAAAAAATAAATAACATCAATTTTAAAAGTCCCCTTCAGAAAAGTTGTGCAGTGTTCCGTGCCAACTGGCACGGAGCAATACCTTCTTAGAAATGGGGTATAAATACGTTTTGACACCAGATATAGCTTCTCCCCAATTAGACTTTCACAGGGAACGTGATTTCAGGTAAATCCAAGTAGGGGAGGGCCATCAGTGGGTTTTGGTCAAAACCCACTGATGGACCTAAACACCTCTGATTCGACCCATTTCAGTTCGAGTGGTAATCTGGAGTTGCAAGGACTCCAAATATGCTGGCAAATCATTATTTAAAGCTCTATAGGTGCAGGGAAAAAAATAAAATATAATCAGCCTCCGTTGGGCCTGATATGCTTCAATATCAGTCCCAACGTGGGCCTGATATGAGTGCATATCAGGCCCAACGTGGGGCTGGTATCGTATCATTTCATAAAGCTTGATTCTATCTCCCCCTAATATAAACTCCAAACATTCTAACAGTGTCCTGATGAAAAAAATAAATAACATCAATTTTAAAAGTCCCATTCAGAAAAGTTGTGCACTGTTCCGTGCCAATTGGCACGGAGCAATACCTTCTTAGAAATGGGGTGTAAATATGTTTTGACACCAGATATAGATTCTCCCCAGTCAGATTTTCACAGGGAACGTGATTTCAGGTAAATCCAAGTAGAGGAGGGTCATCAGTGGGTTTCGACCAAAATCCATTTCAGTTCGAGTGGTAATCTGGAGTTGCAAGGACTCCAAATCTGCTGGCAAATCGTTATTTAAAGCTCTATAGTTGCAGGGAAAAAAATAAAATATAATCAGCCCCCGTTGGGCCTGATATGCTTCAATATCAGGCCCAACGTGGGCCTGGTATCGTATCGTTTCATAAAACATTAAATATCTATAGTATTTTAAGGCAAAAACTTGTAGAGAATGTAAATTAAGTTACGTAGTGTAGGTAGTTTTATATGTTTGTGTGTAGTCTTTGTTGTTTAATACAGTACTATGTATTATATGAGAAGAGGATAAACTGGAACTGGAATATTAATTATATTGCATAGTGATTAGTCAAATATAAGTCACAATATCCTGTGACATCCAAATTGTGATGCTGGTGCTTATCAGTGAAAAGAGAGATAATGTATATAAGTTGTACTGCACACTATATCTATCTTCTCATATATAAACTCTAAACATTCTAACAGTGTCCTGATGAAAAAAATAAATAACATCAATTTTAAAAGTCTCCTTCAGAAAAGCTGTGCACTGTTCCGTGCCAATTGGCACGGAGCAATACTTTCTTAGAAATGGGGTATAAATACGTTTTGACACCAGATATACCTTCTCCCCAGTCAGACCTTCACAGGGAACGTGATTTCATGTAAATCCAAGTAGGGGAGGGCCATCAGTGGGTTTTGGTCAAAACCCACTGATGGACCTAGATACCTCTAATTCGACCCATTTCAGTTCGAGTGGTATTCTGGAGTTCGAAGGAATCCATCGGTGGTAGCCAATCATGGTTTAAAGCTCCATAGGTATGCTGACAAGTGATGGAAAAAAAATAAATGCAGGCACCATTGGGCCTGATATGATTGAATATCAGGCCCAGCGTGGGCCTGGTATGATATCCTTTCTTAAAAATTGATACTATCTTCCTCTTTCTAAAAACTCAAAATGTGCTACCCTGCTCCTTATCAAAAAATAAATTAAAATAAAATAAATTGATTCACCATAAATTTAATTTACACAAACAGTAAATCATTACAAGAATAGTATATTACAATTGTTCAGTACCTACAGTTTAAAGTTTTTGTCAGACCTGATTTTATGTCCAAGTCTAAATCTATAAGCTCTCATATCAGCTTGTACAAAGTTTGTAGATCTCTGGAACATCAAACTCTCTGCATAGCGCATTATAAAAAAAGCACAATCCAACCTACAAAATAAAACCAGAATGCATCATAAAAAAGTTAAATCCAATTATTATGGAACATACACAAATACTTACGATTTGCTTTGTGTGGGGCCAATAACTTGAATCATTTTATACTCTCTCCCGGAGAAAGGTGCTAAACCTTTATGTTATCTGGTATAGTATGACCAGTTTAGCTCCTTAAAAAACAACACCTACAAATATCAAACCATAGTAATTAATGCATAACCAATGATTATTAGATATACGAAATTTGTTACTTACAGTTTGATTAAAACAGAAGTGTAATTTTCTGTGGTGCCAAGAGAGTTATAATGAATTATTTGACCTTCCTCCAGGTCCATGACCATTAGATGCCAATGATCATCTTGGTTATTTAGAGGACAGAAAATATATCTAATGTCCTTGTCGTCATCAGTTTTTGCAGTTTGTTTCAATGCATCCACGTGCATCATTCCGAACAATTCCTATGCAAATAATAGAGCTATTTAGGTGACTGCATCCAATATATATTATAAATAATTTACAATGAGATAAGGGACATACTCAGAATCCAACCCCACAAAATATAGATGGGTGGTACGGTGAGCTAGAGTTTTTGGCTTTATTAGCAAGAATATTCCAATAAACATTTATGCAATCCCCATTGGTGTATTGCGTCCAATCAAATATTGTCATAAAAGATTGCATATCTAAAGAGAAATTATCATTTGTCCATATTGGTTACACCGTCACCCTACACACAAGGATACAATCAATGGTATTTAATAAATTAAAAATAAAAAAATATCATTAAAATCCAATAATAATCCTTCGTTGACATGTGGTTTAAGTATTTAGGCTGGCAACTACGTTACCTTAACTGACTGAGCTTCAATAATGCATCGGCTATCACACCATCTTGATGCTTTTTAAAAAATGTCTTCGCTTGCTGAGATAATTAAAATTATACTATGTCATTAAGGAATATAAAATAACAACTTACCTACTCTCGACCATACCTTCAATATTTTGGTTTTGACCTTGTTAAGTTCATCACATTTTGTTTCTAGCCGTGATGAACTTGTATCTTCGGTCTTTGATGGTGCAGGAGCATCTGGTTCGACAGTAAGAACAAACTGTTTGCCTTTTTTTTGGTGCATTCGGCTATCAAACTTCTCTGGGTTCTCTTTCTTTTGGGGCCTACCCGAAAATTAGTTGGAATTATAGGCAGATTAGGGTCTATGCCTTCTGATGCTCTTGGCTCCCCTGATATGCTTTGTATGACTTGTTGGAGCTCTTTAATCTTATTTTCGACATCGGCTATGATTTTGTCTTTAACATTTAAAATTCTATTATCCACGTCAGAATTTATAGTGTCAGCCTTGGTGTCACTCGTATCCCATTCCTTACGCAGTTCACTTATTTGTTGATCCTTTTCTTTAAGCATAGATTCCATATCAGCAATCACAATATCCTTTGCTGCTACTAGACTATCCTTTTCTTCTATCACCATTGCCAGGTTTTTACTAGCTTCCTCCAAACTTTTAGTAGCTTTATGTAAATCTTGTTTTAAACTATCAATTTTGTTATCTTTTTCCTTGCACAAAATACAATCTACTGTATCGTCACACTACAGTAGACCTTCTTCGGCTTGCTGTAAAGATTCTTGGCCAACCAACTCAAGAGACTCAGTTGGCTGAGGCCGGTTTGGTAGTAAATCCAACTCTGATTCTGCCAGAATTAAATCTATTAAAATTTTATCTGCAGTTACATGGTCTATCATTTTTTTGACTGTGTCAACATGATAGTTAGGCCACCTCCACCGTAGTATTCTTGGCAATTTTTCTGGATGGTCTGGATCAATAATAATGATGTGCTCACACACCCATACCTACAATATGATTATAAAAATAATTTATAATATTTAAAAATATCGTGATATATATATGTGTAATCGGACTTATAGCCAAAATATGTGGAAATCCCTTGAGCAAGGGGGCCTTGGGCGTTGCATCAGCAACCTGTGGTTTTGGTCTTAATGTAAGCTCCAATCCAATGGAGTCTAATTGTTGAGCCATGAAACTGTATACTGCATTGCACCAGTTAAACCTAGCTAAGTTGTCAAAATCATCCACACAGTCAATTAGGGAGAGCATAGGTATTCTAAGAACACTGCTACTCCCACAAAACAGAACAATTACAAAAAAATACAGGATATACAGCTGACAGTACAACTTGTCATTTGATATCAACTTCCTAATCAGTTTCTCCAAATGTCTGGCAGAACAATCCGAATCTCAGAAAAACTCCATGTACAGTGCGCTTGAAGCCTCATTTAAATCGAGACGAACTATCTCTCCATTGTCGAGTAGGCTAAGAATCAGTCCCACATCTACCTTTGTAAATTTGAGCTTCTTCCCATGGAAGATAAAGTTTTTTTCCTCATGATCCCAATTATCAAACATATTTTGTACCTGAGCTCTTACAAAGAACTATCAGGGAGGTCGAGGATCCATGAAAAAGGTGTGCCTCGAATCTTCTGTTCTTGTTCTACAGTCGGGGTAACAGAAGAGATAAACTTTCTGAAGTGGCAAATGGTACTTTTCCAGTTCATTCTTTTAGTTTTCCTCTGTTGACATAACTTGGATAATTTGGTCGATCAACACTCACACTTATCGACGCTTCTTTTGTTGCCATTGCGAACCTAGCTACTGTATAACCACACCTAGAAAAACAACTCGTAGATCCCGTAATAACGACTAAGCTCTTATTCTAACACGCCCACACAAACCCTAGGTTAAACGATTATAGAAAGCATAACTAAATGAGCAACCAATCTATGTACGAAACTGATTCTCGAACACCGGTGAAGGTAGAGTCACGCCTCGAATGGAGCTGCGTAGAATGGCTTCGAGAAGAAGATGACGACCGAAGTAGGAGAGTGTGCGCTTTTGCAGATTGAAACTTGGGCCTGATATCCCATTATTTTATTTTAAATTTAATCGACTCGATTTATGTGTAAGATTAATTAATTATTATTATTTTGAAATAATACTCTTTAATATCAGGCCCCATGTTGGGCCTAGTATGGTAGAATATCAGGCCCACGGTGGATTCAAGCATATCAGGCCCAACGGTGCCTGAATTTGTATTTATTCTCATCACTTGCCAGCACACCTATGGAGCTTTAAACCATGATTGGCTAGCACCTATGGATTCCTTCGAACTCCATAATACCACTCGAACTGAAATGGGTCGAATTAGAGGTGTCTAGGTCCATCAGTGGGTTTTGACCAAAACCCACTGACGACCCTCCCCTACTTGGATTTACATGAAATCAAGTCTCCTGTGAATGTCTTGGTGGGGAGATGGTATATATGGTGTCAAAAAGAATTTATACACCATGAATTAGAAAGTATGACTCCGTGCCAGTTGCCACATATTCCACTTATGGCCATGCTATAGACTTAAACCTTATGGTAGCACCTTCTAATTTTATTTATTTATTATTTTTTCATAAGGATCATGGTAGCACATTTTGAGTTTATAGAAAGGGGGAGATAGTATAAATTTATAAGAAAGGATACCATACCAGGCCCAACGGTGCTTGATTTTTTTTTCCCATCACGTGCCACCACAACTATAGAGTTTTAAACCATGATTTGCTAGCACCGATGGAGTCCTTAAAATTCCAGAATCCCACTCGAACTTAAATGGGTTGAATTAGAGGTGTCTAGGTACATCAGTGGGTTTTGAACAAAGCTCACTGATGGCCCTCCCCTACTTGGATTTACATGAAATCAAGTCCCCTGTGAAGGTCTTGGTGGGAAGATGGTATATATGGTGTCAAACAGAATTTATACATCATAGATTAGAAGGTATGGCTCTGTGCCATTTGCCACAGAACAGTACCTCTTGCAGTTTCAGGACTAAGAACCATTTTTTTTCCCCGTAACTTAGTTACTTTGGTGTTCCATATTTACATGCCTAATTCAAATTTCAAAGCCTACCTTGTGCTCTTGAAACCGAGTGTTGGTCCGATCCTATTTGATTTTCTAAACAATCCCAACCGTTACCATGTTTTTAGTTTTGAAAAGATAGATATGGTGTGTAGTACAACTTATATACATTATCTCTCTTTTCACTGATAAGCACCAGCATCACAATTTGGATGCCACAGGATATTGTGACTTATATTTGACTAATCACTATGCAATATAATTAATATTCTAGTTCCAGTTTATCCTCTTCTCATATAATACATAATACTGTATTAAACAACAAAGACTACATACAAACATATAAAACTACCTACACTACGTAACTTAATTTACATTCTCTACAAGTTTTTGCCTTAAAATACTATGGATATTTAATGTTTTATGAAATGTTACGATACCAGGCTCACGTTGGGCCTAATATGCAATCATATCAGGCCCATGTTGGGCCTGATATTGAAGCATATCAGACCAAACGGAGGCTGATTATATTTTATTTTTTTCCCAGCACCTATAGAACTTTAAATAACGATTTGCCAGCAAATTTGGAGTCCTTGCAACTCCATCATACCACTCGAACTGAAATGGGTCGAATCAGAGGTGTCTAGGTCCATCAGTGGGTTTTGACCAAAACCCACTGATGGCCCTCCCCTACTTGGATTTACCTGAAATCACGTTCCCTGTGAAGGTCTGACTGGGGAAAAGGTATATCTGGTGTCAAAAAGTATTTATACCCCATTCTAAGAAGGTATTGTTTCGTGCCAGTTGGCACGGAATAGTGCACAGCATTTCTTTTCAACCCTATGAAAGGGGACTTTTAAAATTGATGTTATTTAATTTTTTTTTTATCAGGCCCCTGTTAGAATGTTTGAAGTTTATATTAGGGGGAGATAGATTCAAGCTTTATGAAATGATACGATACCAGGCCCACGTTGGGCCTGATATGCACTCATATCAGGCCCAACGGAGGTTGATTATATTTTATTTTTTCCCCTGCACCTATAGAACTTTAAATAACGATTTTCCAGTAGATTTAGAGTCCTTGCAACTCCATCATACCACTCAAACTGAAATGGGTCGAATCAGAGGTGTCTAGGTCCATCAGTGGGCTTTGACCAAAACCCACTGATGGCCCTCCCCTACTTGGATTTACCTGAAATTTTGTTCCCTGTGAAGGTCTGACTGGGGAAAAGGTATATCTGGTGTCAAAAAGTATTTATACCTCATTTCTAAGAAGGTATTGCTCTGTGCCAGTTGGCACGGAACAGTGCACAGATTTTCTGAAGGGGACTTTTAAAATTGATGTTATTTATTTTTTTCATCAGGACACTGTTTGAATGTTTGGAGTTTATATTAGGAGGAGATAGAATCAAGCTTTATGAAACGATACGATACAAGGCCCACGTTGGGCCTGATATAACGTTAGGCCTGATATGCACTCATATCAGGCCCACGTTGGGCCTGATATTAAAGCATATCAGGCCCAACGGAGGCTGATTATATTTTATTTTTTTTCCCTGCACCTATAGAGCTTTAAATAACGATTTGCCAGCAGATTTGGAGTCCTTGCAACTACATCATACCACTCGAACTGAAATGTGTCGAATCAGAGGTGTCTAGGTCCATCAGTGGGTTTTGACCAAAACCCACTGATGGCCCGGTCAAAACCCACTGATGGCCCTCCCCTATTTGGATTTACCTGAAATCACGTTCCCTATGAAGGTCTGACTGGGGAGAAGCTATATCTGGTGTCAAAACATATTTATACCCCATTTCTAAGAAGGTATTGCTCCGTTCCAGTTGGCACGGAACACTGCACAGCTTTTCTGAAGGGGACTTTTAAAATTGATGTTATTTATTTTTTTCATCAGGACACTGTTAGAATGTTTGGAGTCTATATTAGGGGGAGATAGAATCAAGCTTTATGAAATGATACGATACCAGCCCCACGTTGGGCCTGATATGCACTCATATCATGCCCACGTTGGGCCTGATATTGAAGCATATCAGGCCCAACAGAGGCTGATTATATTTTTTTTTTCCCTGCACCTATAGAGCTTTAAATAATGATTTGTCAACAAATTTGGAGTCCTTGCAACTCCAGATTACCACTCGAACTGAAATGGGTCGAATCAGAGGTATTTAGGTCCATCAGTGGATTTTGACCAAAATCCACTGATGGTCCTCCCCTACTTGGATTTACCTGAAATCACGTTCCCTGTGAAGGTCTGACTGGGAAGAAGCTATATCTGGTGTCAAAACGTATTTATACCCCATTTCTAAAAAGGTGTTGCTCCGTGCCACTTGGCACGGAACCTAGTGACATTGTGCTCTTGAAACCGACTGTTGGTCCGAGCCTATTTGATATTTTAAACAATCACAACCGTTACCATGTTTTTAGTTTTGAGAAGATAGAAATGGTGTGCAGTATAACTTATATACATTATGTCTCTTTCCACTGATAAGCACCAGCATCGCATTTTGTATATTGTGACTTATATTTGACTAATCACTATGCAATATTATTAATATTCCAGTGACAATTTATTATCTTCTCATATACTACATACCACTGTATTATACAACAAAGACTACATACAAAGATATTAAACTACCTACACAACGTAATAAGTTCATTTACATTCTATACAAGTTTTTGCCTTACAAGACTGGATATTTAATCCAATGTTTTAAAATACTTATCCCTCAAAATTGATACCATTATATCAATTCTAATATTTTTCATATCTCCTTGTTTGAAGTCCATCTTCATATCATATAGGAGACATCGAATGTATTGCATCACAAAGAAGTCACAGTCAACGCTATAAACAACAATATTTTTATGGTCAATATTTTTTTATCAATAATTTATATTCATACTCTGTGCTCGATTTACCTTGCTTGTTGTTGTGGGCATTCTATTGTACGAGAGACTCATTTATCGAACGGATAATGTCTTTCCAAGTTTGGATGAATAGCAGCAACGTGCTCACGACTATATAATTTAAAATCTGATACCTGAAGATTGAAGAGGAAATTTCCATTTTCCATCAACTAGCATTTATATTAAAATACAACCATACACATTATTATTAGATGTTCACCGCTACTTCAAATTCATATTTGTATTTACTTCCACTTGCTAAAGAATTGTACTGATTGAACGTCATTGATTTGGTGTCCACCAGCAGCAAGTGGAAATGTGCATTATCACTGCACAAAGGTATAAATATATACCTTACCTCTTTATCTCCTCTATCCGTCTTTATCAGGTGTTGGAAGGCAAACTTACTTGACGATTTCATTAATGACTACAAATATGCAAAGTCATACATACATAACCAAATAATAAAAAAAAATTTAAATTTTACTATACTCAAATCAATTCCTTATTGTGAAGAATGTTGAACAATATATTGACTTGTTGTATGTGCTTCCAGACGGGAATGCTCCCCTAAATAGAATTTTACAATACGTGTCGATTACATCCCCTCTTGTCAACATCTCTCCATTCACACCAGATAAAAGGGAATACAAATTTAAACAAAAGGGTGGATCCTCCCAAACTATATCATTTGTAAACCTACAAAGTAAACAAATCAGAGATTATTTTCACAAATTTAATTTTGATAACCTTAACTCAAACGATACGAGAAGCATATAATAGTCTTGACTAATGTAATTTACATACTTTATTTCCTTCAAGGCTTTTAACAAGTACGTCACCTCTTCGTCTTATTTTTTTTCTTGAAAGACTTAAATTGCTTCTTCATATACTATACACATAAACAAAAAAGCCAATTAGATAATCCATTAAATCTAACAAATTATAATGAAATTTGCAGATATCGTCTTACAACAATTGTTTGTTTCCTCATTTTGTCATATTTGGCAAACATATCTACATCCTTCTCTGCCTCTTCATCAGATTTGTCTTCCATCAATTGTACAATATTAATTTCTTCTTCTATTTCATCCAAATCAATTTTTCCTTTCCCCTTGCCCACAACAACATATTCTTTGACAACTTTTTTTCCTTCTCCTAGACTTGTATCTTTCTCCGCAGGCTCACTTATTTGTATATTACTACGCTGTCTCTTAGGTAAAGTTTTGAGCCACAATGGACTATCAATTGGAGTGTCCCTGTAATCATAGCGACTTCTGTCACGTCCTCTCCTACTTCTTGTTGTAACACCTACAGGTTCAATTTGAGGATCGTTTACAGGCTCGCTATATTGAGATTCCATGCCTTTATTTTCAACTATTTTAAGTAATTCTTTCACCCTCTCCTTCAATTGCATGTTCTCCATTGTTAGCTCTTTAATTCTGTTTGCTTGAATAATGCAATTACAACACTCCTTATTAATCTGCCTTCCTACTTCAGTGACTTCAATTTGTGATGCCTCCATTGCAGGTGGACTGTCAGCAACGCCAGTAAGGTTCTCAACCAATGATTTTTCATCTTGGTTAGGGATTAGGTCAATCACAACCTGTAAGAATATTAAACCATATGTTAAAACAAGACTTTTTAACCAAACTATAGTCAAAGTATTCAAAATTTACCTCTTCAGATGAGACTTTGTCAATCAATTCTCTCACCTTACTAATATGTGAAGGAATATTCCTCCACTTATTTATTCTTGCTCCTTTGATTTTGTATAGTTTTTGGATTGGAACATGCTCCAAAAACCATGCCTGATTCACCATCACAAGAGTTAACTATTTTAAAAATGTCGGCAAAATATTAAAAAATTTCACATAAAGTATACACTTACTGCCAAAAGACCAGCAAATCCCTTTAGGTAAGGGAGGTTGGTGTTAGACTGTTTTATCTCAGTTGATGAAAATATGTCTCCAATCTTAGGTAATTGTGGAGCCATAAATTCATGGATTGCTTCAACCTAGTTGAATCTATTAAGATTCTCAAAATCATCTACTATATCTATAAGACTTAACGGAACCTTATATGTACTAGAAGAAAATAAGACACAAACAAATATATACAAAATATAAAATTTTCAAAATAATAAAACATCATCTTCGCCTTCAACGCGATTGCCATAAAATTTAAGCAACTCCTCAATTCTTGATCTAGTAGCTTCTTTTTTGTTTGAGAAGTAAGTTAGAAAGAGGTCACTGGATGCTTTAGCTGAATTGATTGGAATTGAAGCTCCACGGTCTGCAATACCAAGCAGCAATGAAACGTCTCCTCTTGTGAAGCCAACCGGAACACCTGACCAAGTTAAATTATTATTAGACTTCTACCAACACATACAAAAGTATTAGGAACACCGTCCACATGATACGATGTCATATCAGGCCCACGTTGGGCCTGATACAGCATCGTATCAGGCCCAGGTTTAGCAAAACATTAAATTTTACCATACAACTACTTTGTGATTAAAATACAAAATTATAAATTGTACTTGAGAATCTAAAGGTTTGACTACTTGAATCCCAATTTTGAAATATATTTACCAAAATCCCACGGATGTGTTACATATCTTCTATGTCCAAAAAAAATACGAAAGGGTGTCTGTTTGATCAGCACTATGTATCGGTCATGTAAAATAACAGACCCTTCATGCGTTCCTTTCTTCGTGGATGGTTGAAAAAAACTTTTAAAGTGACCGAGGACACTGTTCCAATGCAGTTTCTGTCCAACATCAACTGAACCCTATACTTTATAAAAATAAAAAAAAATTAAAATCATACTATTTCAGCTTCTCAATATCACAGAGTTTGTAAAATGATAACCTTTACAGCTAATTGAAGTGGAGAGAATGATGATGCACTCGATTGACATCTTTGCGCCATTATGATACTAG
The DNA here is from genome assembly GCF_018446385.1 of Zingiber officinale. Classification (NCBI taxonomy): domain Eukaryota; kingdom Viridiplantae; phylum Streptophyta; class Magnoliopsida; order Zingiberales; family Zingiberaceae; genus Zingiber; species Zingiber officinale. The sequence continues at coordinate 108,408,654 of NC_055987.1, read as the reverse complement.
CTGATTGATGTAAACCCTAGAATCCTTCACTGTTAGCGTGTGAACAGTCCTGGTTTTTAATTGAACTGAAATGCTTGATGCCGCTTGAGAAACACTCGAGGTCACTAAACTAGGGTTTCACAAGAGGGAGCTGCACTCGCCTGTCACGAAGAGGGAGGTACACTAATGATCGAATTTATTTTTTTTAAATCAAAGTAATTCAAAAATGTGATTCGGATGCCTGGGAAATGATGACTGATCAGAAGAGATTGGCGGGAGGACTATATTCGGTATTACACATCACTTACCTATGCCATCTTTTGATAAATACAAAATAATGATACGTCTTTTGATAAATACATTAAACCTAGTATGTCTTTTGATAAATTGCCGAATCGTGTGACTTAAAGTTACATTGGATGCAGGTGAGGGTTCCAACAGCCATTGGATAATTCTCAGCATAGGCTGACATTCCAGTCCTTATATATTTTCATTTTTGCCCTAGCTCTTCTGTGTATCTCTCCTTTTTCTCCAATCATGTAATCCTTTCAATCCTTTTGAATGAAGCATGATAATTTTTACTGGTAAAAGTAAGGTTTTAGAAAGTAGATGGTCTCTATCTTCTTTTTCATCTTCTTCTCTTCTCTTCTGAATCATTGCAGCTCTCATCTGAATACAGTAGCTTAAGGCCGCAGAAGTCTTCCCAGTGACCACCGCAGAAGTTTTTCCTCGTGAATGGACCATATACGAGTAGGAAGGCTGCGAGACATTTCCACTAAAAGGATCGAAATGAAATCATTTATTAAAATAAGTTTGAATTTTGAAAAATAATTAAAACAAAAATTTACAAATAGATAATGGCAAATAAACATGCACATCATGACAAATAAACATTCACAATTAACATGCTTAGATTGACAACCATGACCAATAAACATTGCAGAAGAAAGACGAGAAATACCAAATTTTCCAATTAACATTCACAATTTGCTCCTGCACGCGTAAAGGGCTGCAAAATTTATATTTACAGTAGATTATGCCCCATCAGTCCTAGGATGATGCCAGTTTCATGATTAGAACCTCTAATCGAGGGGAAGGGATAAAATTGGTTGTGTGACAAGGTGCACATCTTCCAACAAAATTTTCCCAACATCTCCATTCTTGCCTATGCAAAATGATCAAAATAGATGACTCTAATCCACACAAACTCGGTCATCGATCGACGAAGTTAAACAGGTATTTTAGATCTTCCACGCTAAGCTGACTAGCTTTACCACCACCGTGGCCATCTCCAAAAGAAGAAGAAATCAACTTCCTTTTCTTCTCCTGCAATAAAATATTTTCTTGCTGATAAGAATGGTTAATAGTTATACTACGAAAAATACGGAAACATGTCCTCGATGCATGAATTATTATCACATAAATGCCACAAGTTCGATGATGATAGTTCTAATGTTAATATAGAAAATAGCACATTGGTGAAAGATAAGCAAACTACTAGCATCAAAAATATCCAGCATTTTAGCAAGCAGCACTGAAGCAGGAAATGATAATTGGAGTAGGGAATTTGCGATCTCAGGCTTACTATCTCACAAGGTACACAGATTAGCTAGGTAATTACGAGCCTAAATAACTTACGATGCTTTTACTTCAAGGATTCCAGAAACAAGCAATGTGCAGACAATATACCTGAAGAGCCAATATACGATCTTCAACTGTATCTTCTATAGTTATCCGTGACACCTTCACGGGATGGGTTTGTCCAATTCTATGCACTCGGTCGATAGCTTGCTCTTCAGTAGTTGGATTCCACCACAGATCAAGAAGAATCACATGACGTGCAGCAACCATATTCAGGCCAAGACATCCCGCTTTTAGTGACATTAGCATAACAGTTACCTGAAGGACAAAAACAATGCCAAATAAATTAACAAATAGCTAGCAAGAAGCAAATTGCAAACGATCACAAATGATAGAAATTGCACATGGTTTAGAATTGTCGAACCCCTGGGTCATTATTGAAGTCTTTCACAGCCTTGTCTCTTGAAGTAAGAGACATTGCCCCATCTAGCCTCCTATACTGTATAAAATACTTATCCAATGAAAGCTCAAGCAAGTCCAGCATGCTAGTCCACTGGGAAAAAATAAGGACCTTTTCGGACACTTTAGGATTTAGGTTTAACTGATTAGGTTTGAAATTAGTGGAATTTGCAAGATTATCAACCATTTTGGTATTTGAACCAGAGATTGACATCAGGATATCTAGAACGGCTTTAATTTTGGAAGAGATGTAATGACCGTGGGTGATTGATTCTGGATCACAAGTATAGCTGGTTGATGCTTCATCGGTATCATCATCAGAAATTAATCTCTTCAATGTATCTCGTGAAAAAAATGAATCAGAACCAATAATATTACTACAGTCGGTTGCAGGACACAAGTTGTCTTCACCAGTTAAATGTTCAGACACACACTGATAGCAAAAGACATGCCCACACATTGCGACAACAGCATCCTCAGCTAGGTCCTACAAAAGGTATCAAATATAAAAGTTGAGCTTCAGCATCAAAACTGGTCAAAAATGTTTCCATGACAAGAAAAGTATGATCAGCAACTAAGCAATAAGCATTTACTAAAAGGACCAAAATGTGCTTATGGGAACCCCCAGTGATTATGGATCAAATAAAGTTCTTTCACTACCAATCTCATAAGGTTTTAAACCAACGTTGTTCAAATGACAATATCATGGCAGCCAATGTTCATGTAAAAAAAATGCAGTAATAAGTTCCTAAACCAAAAATTTGATGGCTTATGAATTTCTCTTTGCTAGAAACCTACCCGATGATAGCTACACCACGGCACAATGTAGCAGTGAGATAATCACATGTAGAAGTTGCAATTCCTAAACAAATTTAGCCATATAGATAAAGAAAGCATTTTATGAAACATAGTAAAAGGAAACAAGATTACTTACACTGCACAAAACACAAATTCCGTGAGAACTTTCCAACTGATTAAGCAAATGGATAATCGTCTTCCTGGGAAGATGCTGCTCCATAGGCATTGAGTTCTTTCCACTGGTAACTGAATGGAACCCTTCGACAAGAATGGGATGATCACAGGCTTGCCTAAGTCGCAAAAGCAGCAATAGAATATTTCCATAATTTTGTTTCAAGGTTCCAGCATTGGCATATTCCTGTATAGAGTGAAACTTTGCTTTCAGGATTGTTGAGGTAGTTAATTCCGTATGAATTTTTTTTTTTTTTTTTGTTTAGTGTAGGAGATAGCTTATGGAACAATATAAGAATAATATTTTATCAATCATGAAAAGAGGAATATCACTATTGTAGTATAATTCTGTGCTACAAGACAGGGGCACTATTATGTCCTTCCTAACCACACATTCCAAAATTAGGATGAATGTTGCATATCTTTTGAACTTTTGATTAAGCTACATGATTGTATTTATTTCACATAAAAAAGGGAAACGAAGAACCATAAAAATCACACTAACACTAGCTCAACAATACTAGAACTTTACAATGGTTCATCATATAAAAAGAAAAAAAAAACAAAGACTTGGTAATTGTATAGTCATGATTAATTGCTAAGTATATCATGTACTTCAACTCATATGTCACACCATATTCCTATTATATTAGTTAATTATAAATATCTTCCAAATTCCAACCCTAAATCACTACCACTGATCCCATTACTTATTTATGCTGGTGATTTCTCCGATGCACTAAGCTCTCCGTCCATCATCCTTGGCATTCTATCAGCTGATCAAAATCTCACCCCTTACTTCGATTACCGACTCATCCTCTCCGCCATCGACATTGTTCTACCTGGCAATTGCTTTGTCTTCCTCTCCTACTGCTTTAAATGCATCAACTCTTGGTTCCCCCACAAAGCTCTCTCTCTCTCTCTCTCTCTCTCTCTCACACACGCACACACACTCTGCTCCCTTTTCCCTAGACTTGCTGGAAGAATAAGAACTCGAGTTGTAGCTTTAGTGTGGATGAGATTCAAATTTCAACAGTAGTCCTAGAAAAATGGTCTGCATGGCCACAAGATCAAACAATTATGGTGGAGCTTTTTGTGCTAGTTAAATTGAGAAGATTCTTGTGGCTAATAGAGGAGAAATTGTTGTAGTCAGCAGAGGAAGCTATGAAGCTTGCCAATGAATTTAAATTGGTTCTCACTCGTGATCAACAGATCAAGGCAACTGCAGGTGAAGAGGGCATTGAGTGTGTTAGCTAAAGAACCAAAAGAGTTTGTCAAGTTACTACAACAAGTTAAGCGTGAGGCACAAGTTACATTCGGAAATGACTGAGTTTATTTGAAGAAACAAAAATACATCCAAGGCATGTTGAGTTTCTGGTTCTTGTTAATGAGTGTGGAAATCTCGTCCATCTTGGACTGTGAACAAGTATTCAAAGGAGAAATCAAAAGCTTCGAGAGGAAGCTCCATCTTCTGAATGTAGTATTCAGAAGATCGTTGGGCGACTGCTAGAACTCAAGCGAGTGGCCATTGGCAAGATTCTCCAACCAACATGAGTGCTGAAGTGGGAAGGATTTTACAAGGGGTGTGTCAGCTCTTTATTTATTTATTTAATATGAGATTTAATAGGTGTATTAAAAAAATTGTATAATTGATAGGGATATAATGTGGTATATGAGATGAATAAAATGATGACTAGATGAGTAGAGAAGTCAGCAACTAACAGATACCTAACAGAATTTTAACATTGTGATATATTTGTTACAATTTAATAAAGTTTATGATAAATTAGTTGTTTTAGAAAGTTCATGATAGATTTGTTAAAATGTGAAGTTCGTGATAGATTTAGTAATTAACCCTGGGAACATTTCCATTTCATTTATTTTATCATCTTTGGTTTATATATTAAATGTGACAAGAAAAATTACATGGTCGATGCATCAAATCATAGCAAAACCAGGAAAAATTGAAAAAGGAAAATTTTTCTTTTTCCGGTTCCTAAAGTAACACAGACTTCTTGCCTCAAATATAATAACCGATAAGCCATTAGGCGTTCAAGTTTAGTTATAAAAAAATGACCATCTTGGAATAAAGATTAACAATTCAACAGAAATAAAAACCTAAAAACCAGTTCTCCCATCAAATAAGCTTATTGGAATTGATTTTCATGCATCAAATACCTTGAATTGTACTTGTGACGCACCCTCTAGTTGCAAATAGAATTGTCTCTCCTCTTGTGAAAAATCCAGCTTTTCAAGGAAAACCGATTTTGGAGGTAGTTTAAGAATTGGCTCCCCCTTAATTAGCGTACCTAGTGAATACAATTAGTCATCAGTTAACACCCACAAGCAATTATAGCAGCGAAAAGTAAAACAATATACTGAAGTCACTTTATTATTTCCTTTGATTGGAAGGGAAAGGTTAAAGTAGTTAAAAAGAGAGCAAAAATATGATAAAACAAGAACAGAACTGAGACAGAAAAGTAATTACTTCATTTAATGTTATATCTAAAATTCTAAAAGGGAGAGGTAAAACTCATACAGTGGGTCCTAAATAGCACCTCGTGAAGAAGATTATGATACAACAATAATCAAGTCTGATCCCATTAGATGATGTCAGCTATATGAATCCTTCTACGCTATTGGGCTCTATCCCCTACTATATCATCATCTATACTTAAAAAAAATCCCACAGGCTAGCGCAGTTGGTTCATGCAAGAGTGTTGCTGCCACTAGGCATGTGATCAATTCTAGCGGGTGCGGAATGCCCCGATGTTGCCTCGACCCCTCCTTGCATGCGCTACTGTTGTTCGGCGAAGTCCCTAGTGATTTACCTCCCTTTCAGACAATTGGGGGGGGGGGCCACCCTGAAGGGGTCGCCAAGGTGACGATTTCACCTTTTGCTTTCAATCTATATTTAAATAAATTTTGTCTTGTTTTATTTTTGCTAACCAAAATTTGTTGGTCTTTCTCTTTCTCGTTTAATGTGCATATTATCATAGTTTCATATAACCTAACTAAAATATTTATTGGTCGTCACATTTTCGTATCATCTTAAATATATCTCTCGGAGTTTTCCCTCGATATAAGTAACTTTGACTTTATCTAATTCTCTCATTTCTAATGTTGTCCATCCTCGTATGTCCATTCATACTTTAACATTCACATTTCTACCGGGGCGGATGCACAATAGGACCTGGGGGGCCACGATCCCCCATCCATGCCGCCCTTGTTGCCTCCTGTCCATGTCCGCCCCTATATATCATCGAAAAAATAAATGAATTAATTTATGTAAAAGGATCTAGTTATAAATTTTAAAATGTATTGGACTTTTATGCAAAAATTGTAATTAAAAAGGTAATAGCCAAACTTTTCTCTCGTGACTTCTTCTCCTTTTTTTCCTTTTAAAACCTCCCAAACTCTAATCTTCCTTAACTCATATCTACGCACCCTCAAATATTTTCGTCATCACCCTTGTTGCTGTTGCCGTCGCACACCACCGTCGTCATCACCACCATGGTTGTTGCTGATGCCACCATCACCGCTACTCTCCGATGTTGTTAGTGTCGTTGTTATCGTGCAGTCGATGCTCAACAACGAAGATTCTTCGATTTAGGTAGAGTTTTTCTTGCTTGTTTCCCCTAACTGTCTTGTGCATGATTAAACCTACCTCGGAGATCATAATATATATAATGATTCTTGATTGTTTGCTGAATTTGCAATCTAGATCGTATAAATTATAACCTCATGCTATTCATATAATTTACATGACAAGAATGAGCTACTCCCTATCACTTCCTACCAAATCTTTCTAATATGTAATTTTTCCTATACCATGTTGTATTTTCCTTGATATCACGTTCATAGTTGTTGGCCTTTATTCTGTTTTTACTTTATTCCAATGGCAGTATGCTTTAGAGCATGCCAGTTAATTTAACTTTTCCAATCATTATATATTGTTAAATATCTTAACAATCATCCCATTAGATATTGAATCTAATGTATAATCTAAAATTAAATTTAAATGCCACTAATACCTTTGGTACGACGAAGCAGTATGGCTTTAAAGATAGTCTGAAGCTTCTTATATCCACTGCTTGGATTTGTAGAAATTGGATTTTTTATAAAGTCGCAGAAGGAACTATAGTCATCATAGGGATAATACTTCAAGAAGCGGAAGTAGCTGTAGAGATCGTTGATTGAATTCTGTATCGGTGTTCCTGATAAGCACCATCTTCTTTCAGCACAAAGACCAGAACAAGATCTAGACACCTGTGTTCTGTGATTTTTAATTATTTGAACCTCATCTAGTATAATCCTGAACCACCGAACTCTTGCAAGGGGACCACTGGGAACTGCCTTCCTTTTTTTATTGAATGTGAGCTGATCCTTTTCATCATCAGCATCCAATAAATGAGTTGGTACTTCATGAGTAACAATTGAATAGGGGGCTACAACAACATGATACTTTGTTAACTCCATAGGATCTTTTGTCCTTGCACCTCCATGGTATATTAGAACAGACAACTTTGCACTTTCAGGAACTTTCTCATCTAGCTCTTGAGCCCATTGTCGAAGAACACTAGCAGGGCATACAACAAGAGTACCAGCAGCCGGTTTCGAGTTTTGGGATGATGAGTGTAGACGTGAATTGGTCATTCTCTCAGTTTGCTGTTTTGACTTAGCCAACTCGCTAACCCGATCCTCATCTAGATTTAATGTTTCTGGCATAATACAACTAGAATTGGCAGATGTGAATTTCAACTGTTCCGACATTTGCTTTTGTATTAAAGCAATCATCGATACCGTCTTACCAAGGCCCTGTTACAACAACGGCAAACAATCTTTCATGTATTTCTACATTGGTAAACAAAGTAATAATCACCTATACTAGTTGAAACATAAGAAGTTGATTCCCTCGAGAATGACCTGATCATCAGCAAGTATTCCGCCTGCACAATATACACTATTCTCCTTTTGAACCATCCAAGCCAAGGCTATTTTCTATTGCACGTGATGGTGAGAAATCAAAGATTATAATTGAGGAAAAACTTTCCACATGATTAAGAAGAACTACCTGGTGCTTTAGGAGAGGAACAGCCAACAGAGTGTCAGGTAGGTCGTCTTCAATCTGTGGTTGATCAAGGTTCTGCAACATAAACTGAAACTAGATAGTTTTAGGAGTATGAGATATTTAAATTATCCTGGATCTGAACATAACACAACATATATCAAAGAAAAGACTGGACTTTAGGTAAAATGAGCCACATAGGTAACGAATTTGATCTCTGAACCTAAATTTCACTCAAATATTGCACAATAGAGCACTTTATCGACCCCCTCTCCCCATTCACACTCTTGAACCCATTGTAAGATGCATAAGTCAGCTTAAATAGAAAGAATAAGAAAAACCTCTTGGCCACATTTTGTCGATAAAACTTGAGAACAGAGTATATGATCAATATGATCTAGATTTGAATATGATATACCAGTTATGGCCTTGAATTAAAGGTATAAGAATATATGAAAAAGAAGTGTTTCTTAATGTGCAGTGATCACAATAAATAGATAAGAACATGAAGGTCAACAATTGAGCCACAGAATAAAGCCGTTCAAAAGAAGAAGCACCAGTTTTCCATATCTGTGAGAAGATGACATGCAGAAGTGGTTGCCCCCATTTTCTCTAATCGGTGGCATATTTGTCCATTTGATGACACACATCTGCATGATGATAATGATGATTGTTTGTTTGGCGGCTAACAGAAACTGAGTTGTGAAAGAAAAAGGATTCAAGAATTATGTCGACTTGCATTTAAACATTAATCTTGATATAATTATATGAGGATACAGACAACAAGGATAATTATACTAAAGCCTATTGGGTGCACAACATTTAACCTAGAATTTTGATATATGGCTAAGGTTAAAGTTATATTAGTTGTGATCTACCTAGTTGTCTCAAGTTTATAGGTGCATGATATTTAACAGGTGTTAAAGTCCTGGTTACAGACCACGCAGTGACATAAGTCCTAGTGGATCTACGCATCTAAAGTCCTGATTGGGAATCAGGCATGAGCAATAAATTCCTAGCTGGAAGTTAGGAAAATCAAGTCCTAGGAAAATCAAGTCCCAGTAATTAAGACTTGATTGACAAATTCATAAATTTCTAGCTGGAAGTTAGGAAAATCAAGTCCCAGTAATTAAGACTTGATTGACAAATTCCTAGATGAGTGCTAGGTAAGTCCAGGTGGAGTTAGCTAGGAACTTAAGGCTGCTGGGAGCTGCAGCTTGGTACCTCAATCTAGATGAGTCAGCTAGAGGCCCAGACTCAATGTAAGTCCAAGTGATTAAAACTTGATTGATAAATTCTTAGATAGGTGCTAGGTGAATCAAGCCCAGGTGGAGTCAGCTAGGAACCAAAGGCTTAGAAAACAAGTCCAAGTGAAAGCAGCTGGGAGCTGTAGCTTAGCACCTCAGTCTAGATGAGTCAGCTAGAGGCCTAGACTCAACGTAAGTCCAAGTGAAAACAGCTGGAAGCTTGTTTGACAGTTTAGGCAACTGGGCAGTCAAGAAGAAGTTTGACCCTTACAAGGCAACCGGAGAGCTTCGTTAATGTTATTTTACAGATAAAAGTTGTTCATTTTGGTTCTCGTACTCTAAGTGCTCCTTCGTCTTCTGTGTCGTGACATGCTGCGATGCACGCTTTATTTCTGATAGACAACGCCTAGGGTAATGTTTTTATTTATTTTAGTATTGCTTAATTTGTTTTACTGCATTTAAACTTTTTAGATTTTTTTTATGTAAGATTTCTCCATCCACTTAGGAGCATTTTATAATTGTCGCATGTCAATACTTCTAGTTTGATTAATCAACTTGCATACTTAAATTGTTAACTAAATTTATTACATGTTTTTATTGTTTTTGTCTTACTTGATTGAATCAGTTTAAATTTAATTTATTTCCGTAGTACTTACTCTAATTAACTCAACTGCTTTAATTACTGTCTATTCATTTTTAAATTCATAACATTATTCACCCCCATAACGTCGAGTTCGATCCTACAATTTGGTATCAGAGACAGTTAAGTGGATAGTACGCTAGGAAAGCCTTGTTAGGTCCATGTCTAGGTTAGATAAGGAGTACCCTACCTAGTGTGTCTAATCAAGTGGAACTAGAAGAAGCTAACTTATCTCACTCTAAACCATTTAGACCAAGACATTGCATTAAAGTTGATTTAGCTTTCTTAAAAAGGTTTTGTCTAAGGAAATGGTCGTTGTTCCGATACTCAAGAAGACCCTTATGTCTCGCCACGACCTAGAAGTCAATTTCGAAAAGTTTTACTAAATTCGTCCAAAGCAAAATTTGAATCTAACATACAACGAACTTTGTGCTCTAAATCAGAGATAAACAAATCAAATCAATTAATAATCCGAGCCTAACTTATACCCAAATTCAAACCCTATCAACAAAAAGACCAAACTCATATTCTGTCTTAGAACTTAATACAATTTGAACAAATACTTATTTTCAGATATATCTTTGCAGGAAGAATTCATCACAACCTGCTCGTCGCTTTTCAATGGCCACAATTTTGCCTATTGGAAAAACAGACTGGAATACTATGATATAGAAAATTATTTTATCATTAAGATGGTCTTTAAGCTGCCCAAAACTCCAGATGACACCTCAGTTCTTTTTAAAAACTAGTCAAACGACGATAAAATGAAGGCTCGAGCTAATTTTAAAGCTAGTCAAGCGACGATAAAAAAAAAAGGCTCAAGCTAATGCCAAAGCCACAACTACATGGCAATGCGAGGTAACTCAAGAACAATAAAGCAAGGCCCTTTAGTAGCGCTAAATAACTTTGGGATAAGCTAATTAAACTACATGAAAGTACGACTGATGCCAAAAAGGACCTACTACTAAATCAGTTGTAGAATATACAAATACAAGAAGGTGAAAGGATAAATCAGCTCCATAGCTTCTTTAAAGAAATACTAAACGACATCTATGCAACCGGCGAATAGGTAGACAACTGCAATTTGATCACGTATACATTTAAGGAATTTCCAAGGACCACCTTGTGGGCATCAATGGATGATGCGTACAAAGTATCCAAGGACTTGTTTATTATTAAATTAGATGAATTCTTTTGTGATTTTAAACTTGATAAACAGACTAATCTTGATTAGAAAGAGAAAGGTACAACTTTGATCACAAAAAAATCCAAAATAAAATCCAAATCCAAAGAAGAATCAGAATCCGAGCCCAAATCGGAATCCGACGAAGATGATCCCTCTTCAGAAGCTGCACACTTAGTTAAAAGGATAATCCAACAAAAGAAATTCACTCGAAGATTTGTAAAGAAGTTCTCAAACAAGGATATGGCGAACGTTTGATGCTTTGAATGCAAAAAGAAAGGACACTTTAAAATCTATTGCTCCTTATTAGAGGAGAAAAAGAATGAACCTGAAAAGAAGAAAAACAAGACACTAAAGGCAACTTGGGATGAATCATCATCCGAATCTAAATCAGACTCAGACCATGTTAAATTGTTAGCACTAACGACAATCCAAGAAGATTCAAGTTGTCCAAGTCAGAATATAACTCAGCATCAAACTCAAGTTAGTCGGTGACTCAGACGAGTCGGCTGACGAGGTAACAAACTGAAAGTTATATGCTACTGTTGCTTATTTAACTAAGGCATTAGCTAAATACAAGTCTAAGATTAAGCCTCTGCTTAAGGAGGTCAAAGACCTTAAGGAAATGACTAACTTAGACTCATTGACTCAGGCTAGTCAAGTTAGTGTTGGACACCAAACAATCTGCCGGAGATATATAGGGTATTTAGCTGAATTTAAAATTACACCGAATTCAAATTCAACTTACAATTGAGATGACCTGAGCTAATAATCTCAAGCTGCCAGCAGGGGCTGGTTTTGAGCAAATCGTCCGAGCAGCAAGTCAGGTCAGCAGCTCGGGTCGGCAGACCAGCTCGGCGGGTCGGCAGCTCAGCTCGGCGGGTCGGCAGAACAGCTCAGCGGGTCGGCAGCTCAGTGCGAACAGCAGGTCAGGTCGGCAGCTCAGCCGAACAGCGGGGCAGGTGGATTGATCGAGGCCTGCGAGTTCGCAGTTTCCTTGAAACAGATTCGCCCCCACCTCCGGCTGTGATTCGAGGCCTATTCGGGAGGTCTGTTTCCCAGGATACAACGATCTGACCGTGGACTCCACCAAGCACTGGTGGTCACGGCGAACTGAGTGGCACTCGATCATTATCACGGGCGCTCTGCCGAGCAGGAGTTGCACGACAGAGGGGAACGAGGAGGAGGACCTTTGCTTTGTTGCTCTTTTTTTTATTCTGCTTGTGATCACAACCTCCTTATATAGGAACTCATATCAACGGCAGTGTTAATGACCTTAATGGTCATTATTAGCCGAGCAGCGAAACGGCCACCGTTTCACTCATTATTATTCGGCCGATTTTATTCTGCATTAATCTCGAATTAATGTATCCGTTTTACAGCAACAAAAAGTTCAACGTGGCAAAATGTTGGTTGTTCTGCTTGGGGCAGGTCGCGCTCGCACACGAGTCAACTGGGTTCAGTGCAATCCGGGCCCTGGATTTGCACCCCCCCCCCCTGCGCACCCACGCGTGAGAGAGAGCCTCTCCCCATGCACTTGTTTACATCCTCAAAGTATGTGAATCAATATAAACCAACAAAAACCACTTGAAACTTCCAATGTGGGACTAAAGTCCTCATTCACAATGAAGCTTCTTCTCTTCCTCCTCTTCTCCATTCACACATCAACAATCCCCCACATGAATGGAGATAGGGAATGTGATAGCATTCAACAGTTGAGTCAAGTATAGGATAAGTAGGTTTTACCCTTTGAACCTTCCCTTGTGAAGATTTGGTTGCTTACTGGTTGATAGTAGACATGATGTCCTTGAACTATACTGCCGTCTGTGTAAGCAGTGACAAATCTCACCCAAGACTCTCCCTGATACAACTCAGTTCTCATGAGTGTGTTCGTTCTTGGCCATGAACACGCCTGGTTCTGTGAGAAGCTTTAAGAATTGTGCCTCCAATTCTCTTCGAAGCGGCCCCACTTCTTTCTCACATAGGTGATCCCTCAAGAGTTACCATCTACTCTTTTTGATCATTAAAAGCTCATTAGCTTATCCTGCTCTAGTCACTGTTTCAATGGGCTACCCCCCACAGTGTGTCTAGTCAGTGCAGATTAGTTGTCCCTTTGAACCTAGTTTTTGGGATCTCCAGTCAGCATAGGTTAGGTGTCCTCTGCACTGATCGCTGACAACGGCATCAAGCCCATTCCCTGTGATGAGCTTGCAACTAACTCTCGATTTAACCCTTTGGTTAGCGGATCCACTAGGTTATCCTTTGACTTCACATAGTCAACAGTGATAACTCCAGTTGAGAGTAGTTGTCTAATGGTATTGTGTCTACGACGTATATGTCTAGACTTACCATTATACAGATGGCTCTGTGCCCGAACGATTGCTGATTGACTATCGCAATGTATGCGAATCGCCGGCACCGGTTTCGCCCATCGTGGAATATCTTCTATGAATTGCCGTAGCCATTCAGTCTCTTCACCGCACTTGTCAAGAGCTACAAACTCAGATTCCATCGTGGATCTGGTTATTACGGTTTGCTTAGAAGATTTCCAGGAAATGGCTGCACCTGCTAGAGTGAAGACATACCCACTCGTAGACTTAGAGTCTTTTATATCGGATATCCAACTTGCATCGCTGTATCCTTCGATTACAACAGGATATCTCGTATAGTGCAGTCCATATTCACGAGTATACCTCAAGTACCTCAGTACTCTTGTTATCCCTTTCCAGTACTCAACACCGGGATTACTCGTGTATCTACTCAGTTTGCTTACTGCGTAGGCCAAGTCTGGTCGAGTACAACTCATCAAGTACATCAGACTTCCAATCACTCGAGAGTACTCTATCTGCGAGATACTTTCACCTCGATTTTTCGATAGATGTTGACTCGTATCTATCGGCGTTCGTGCCAAAGCAGTATCACCCTTGGTGAATTTTCCAAGAATTTTGTCCACGTAATGGAACTGACTTAGAACAAGTCCTTCTGTCGTTCTAAGAATTTTGATTCCCAGAATCACATCAGCTAGGCCCATGTCTTTCATATCAAATCTTGAGTTCAATATATCTTTTGTGGATTTGATTATCTTATAATTACTCCCAATGATAAGTATGTCATCTACATAGAGGCACAAGATGACATAGTCACTCTCTGTGGCTCTCATGTAGACACATTTATCACATTCATTGATCTTGAATCCACATTCCTTCATGGCATTATCGAATTTCTCATGTCACTGCTTTGGCGCTTGTTTCAAGCCATATAATGACTTCACCAATCTACATACCTTGTTTTTCTGTCCTGGCATAGAAAACCCCTCAGGTTGGTCCATGTAGATTTCCTCTTCTAAATCCCCGTTTAGAAAAGCTGTCTTTACATCCATTTGATGTATTTTGAGATTCCATAGAGCGGCTATAGCCAACAATACTCTAATGGAAGTTATTCTCGATACCGGAGAGTATGTATCGAAGTAATCAAGGCCTTCTCGTTGTCGGTATCCTTTGATTACCAATCTGGCCTTGTATTTATCGATCGTGCCATCTGACTTCATTTTCTTCTTGAAAATCCACTTGGAACCTAGTGGTTTACTTCCCGGAGGAAGATCCACAAGTTCCCAAGTGTGATTTTGCAAGATAGATTCTATCTCAGATGCAATTGCCTCTTTCCAGTGAGGTCCATCAGAAGAGCCTACAGCTTCTGAGTAACTACGAGGCTCACTCTCCAACATGAAAGTGATAAAATCCGATCCATAGGATTTTTCTACCTGAGCTCTTTTGCTCCGTCTAGGCTCAACCTCCACTGGTTCCTCATTGTCATCATTTTCTTCTTCGCCTTGTGTTTCATTCGCCCGTTTTGAGGAGCTAGCATCCTCACGGGTCTTATATGGAAACACATGCTCGAAGAAAGAGGCATTTCTCGATTCGATTATCGAGTTCTTATGTATCTCCGGTATGTGTGACTCATACACACAAAATCGATAAGCACTGCCGTTATGTGCATATCCAATAAATATGCAATCAACAGCCTTTGGTCCTATCTTAATTCTTTTTGGATCAGGCGCCAACACTTTGGCAAGACACCCCCACATTCGTAAATATTTGTAGGACGCTTGTCTTCCATTCCACAACTCATAAGGGCTCTTATCTATTTTCTTCCGAGGCATCTTATTTAAAAGGTAATTAGCTGTTAACACAGCTTCCCCCCACATGCAATCCAGAGCTTAATAGAAGAGCGTTCATCATCTCCTTAAGAGTTCGATTCTTTCACTCAGCAACCCCGTTTTGCTGAGGAGTATAAGGAGCTGTTGTTTCATGTCTGATCCCATGTTCAGCACACAACTCAGCGAACGGTGACACATATTCACCGCCTCGGTCACTTCGAACCACCTTAATCTTTCTATTAAGCTGGTTTTCAACCTCGTTCTTATAGAGAGCAAATTTCTCTATAGCTTCATCCTTACTTTTGAGAAGATACACATAACAGTATTTTGTGTTATCATCTACAAAAGTTATGAAGTATTTATTTCCACCACGCGTTGGCGTACCTTTTAGATCGCACACGTCAGTGTGGATTAGGTCAAGTGGTTCGTTACTTCTTTCAATATGTTGAAAGAATGACCTTGTCATTTTCGTTTCAACACAAATCTCACACTTGTGTTTTGGGTCAAGGTGGAATGTAGGTATGCTTTGCATGTTTATTAATCTACGCAATACATCGTAGTTAACATGTCCTAGTCTACCATGCCACAAACACGAAGACTCAAGCATATAAGTGGAAGAGCTTTCAGTTTTATTTATCTTGGGCCTAATGGCCATTACATTGAGCTTAAACAGCCTATCAGATACATAGCCTCTTCCTACAAACATCCCATTTTTGGACAATACAACTCTGTCCGACTCAAAAACAATGCGAAAGCCATGCTTGCTCAGAAGTGATCCGGACACTAAATTCTTCCGAATCTCCGGAACATACAGCACATTGTTCAGAGTGAGGTCCTTGCCCGAGGTCATCTTCAGCACCACCTTTCCTTGGCCCGTGATGTCCGAGGTTGCTGAGTTCCCCATGAACAGTTTGTCTCCAGTGACTTCTTCGAAGTTGTGGAGCAGCTCCTTGTTGCAGCAGACATGTCGAGTGGCTCCAGTATCGATCCACCATTGCCGCGGGTTTGAACCGATCAGGTTCAGCTCAGAGACCACAGCGCAGAGGTCGTCCATTTCTGATCCCTCGTTCAGGTTAGCCTCCTGCTTCTTCTTCGGCTTTCTGCACTCCGAAGATTTGTGACCCACTTTGTCACAGTTGAAGCACTTCCCAGAGAATTTCTTCTTGCTGATGGCTCCTTTGGGTCCCATCTTGGAAGACTTGGGGTTCTTCCGTTTCGAGCTTTGTCCGTGCTCGACCACGTTAGCTTTGATAGTAGCCGGAGAGAACAACTTTCTCTCTGAACTCTTGTTGTCTTCTTCGATGCAAAGTCGAATGATGAGTTCTTCCACATTCATCTCCTTCCGCTTGTGCTTCAGGTAGTTCTTGAAGTCCTTCCAGTCGGGAGGCAGCTTCTCGATGATAGAAGCCACTTGGAAGGTTTCACTCAGAACCATCCCTTCTGAGTGGATCTCATGCAAGATCACCTGAAGCTCCTGGACTTAACTGATCACCGTCTTGGAGTCAACCATCTTGTAGTCCAGGAATCTGCCCACGATGAACTTCTTTGCCCCTGCGTCCTCCGTCTTGTATTTCTTGTCTAGGGACTCCCACAGTTCCTTAGCCGTACTCTTCATGCTATACACAGCGTACAGCGAGTCGGCAAGGCAGTTGAGGATGTAGTTTCGGCAAAGGAACTCGGAATGAGTCCATGCCTCCACTGTACTGATGGTTTGCGCATCAGCATCCTCAGTGCGCTTGGGAGGGTCCTCGGTCAGGAACCGAGCCAGATTGAGTGTGGTTAGGTAGAAGAGCATCTTCTGCTGCCACCTCTTGAAGTTCAGTCCACTGAACTTCTCTGGCCTTTCCCCATGACTGATTGGCACAGTTCCAATCGGGGCGGAGGGGGCCTGAATGTGTTGAGTCTGTTGCACCTCAACAATTAGTTCCGTGGCCATCTCAACAGAATCGAATCTGTTTCAAGATTGTTGGACACCAAACAATCTGTAGTCGGAGATATAAGGGTATTTAGCTGAATTTAAAATTACACCGAATTCAAATTCAACTTACAATTGAGATGACCTGAGCTGATAATCTCAGGCTGCTAGCAGGGGCTGATTTTGAGCAAATCGTCCGAGCAGCAAGTCAGGTCAGCAGCTCGGGTCGGCAGACCAGCTCGGCGGGTCGGCAGCTCAGCCGAACAGCAGGTCAGGTCGGCAGCTCAGTGCGAACAGCAGGTCAGGTCGGCAGCTCAGCCGAACAGCGGGGCAGGTGGATTGATCGAGGCCTGCGAGTTCGCAGTTTCCTTGAAACAGATTCGCCCCCACCTCCGGCTGTGTTTCGAGGCCTATTCGGGAGGTCTGTTTCCAGGATACAACGATCTGACCGTGGACTCCACCAAGCACTGGTGGTCACGGCGAACTGAGTGGCACCCGATCACTATCACGGGCACTCTGCCGAGCAGGAGTTGCACGACAGAGGGGAACGAGGAGGAGGACCTTTGCTTTGTTGCTCTTTTTTTTTCTGCCTGTGATCACAGCCTCCTTATATAGGAGCTCAGATCAACGGCAGTGTTAATGACCTTAATGGTCATTATTAGCCGAGCAGCGAAACGGCCACCGTTTCACTCATTATTATTCGGCCGGTTTTATTCTGCATTAATCTCGAATTAATGTATCCGTTTTACAACAACAAAAAGTTCAACGTGGCAAAATGTTGGTTGTTCTGCTTAGGCAAATTTTTGCCCCGACCGGTCCGGCATTCGTGTGTGCAGGTCGCGCTCGCACACGAGTCAACTGGGTTCAGTGCAATCCAGGCCCTGGATTTGCACCCTCCCCTGCGCACCCACGCGTGAGAGAGAGCCTCTCCCCATGCACTTGTTTACATCCTCAAAGTATGTGAATCAATATAAACCAACAAAAACCACTTGAAACTTCCAGTGTGGGACTAAAGTCCTCATTCACAATGAAGCTTCTTCTCTTCCTCCTCTTCTCCATTCACACTTAATCAACAGTTAGAACCTCAACTCAAGTGTCAAAACTTGAGGAAGAGAATTTTAATTTGAAAAAACAGATTAGTGAGTTAAAGTCTACATTAAACAAGTTCACGCCTGGATCTAGATATTTGAATATGATGTTTGGGACCAGACGAGCTGCATACAATAAGACTGGACTTGAATTTAACTCAGATCAAAATCATGTGTCTTACATTACATTAGTCAAAAGAAATGCTAGAAATAAGATTGCTTGGGTTCAAAAATCATGCTTTGTTAACCAAGTAGAAAATAACTACTATTGAGTACCCAAACAACATATTTATGTGATAAATGCTAACATTTCCTATGCAAACCCAATAGCAAAATTGAAATTTGTTAAAGCTCCGACTTAAGGGAGCTAAATTTTTGAATTGTTAGACTAGGATCATTTCAAACCATGTTCTCATATTTATTATTTTCAAAATATAATTTCAAAATTATAGTATTTTATTTTTCATAAAAATCTTGTTTTATTTCCTGTACTACAAAAAGGACTTAGTTAGGCCGTATCATAGACAGCATACCTATAGATCTAGGCAGCTTGCATCTCACAAAACACACTAAGGATAACTTGCTTGTGTTTGTGAAACATAGAATGGTGTTAAATGCTCAGGATTACAACCTCTAAATTCTAGCATGAATTAGACTAAAAGTTTCATACATCATTCCATGGTTTAAAATTTCGAGTCATACTAGAGTTTTGGTCCTAAACCGGAATGATATGATTTTAGTATCGTACCGGTTTCGATAGTTTTTAATTTTAAATATAAATGTTAGACAAAAACAAATAAATATATGTTTTTTAAAGAAAATTGATATATGAACAACTCAAATTAAAATTGATATATCATAATACACTACCTTACTAATATCAAAAGGAGTGACGTCAATCAAATGGAAGCATTGGTTCTTGCAACATTCTAGTTAAATCAACTCCATAGTTTTCCAATACCCAGATTAAATAATCATCTCATTATATGCAATATTGATATTGATATCTCCACATGTCCATCAGCATGTCTCGATTGACCACTGAAAGTTGAATTTGAACTGGCATCATTGGAATTGGAACTGCTACAGGAATAGGATAAGGATAAGCATACGTCTCTGAGCTCTGATATGATGGATCATCATATGATACATCAAAACTATAATAAGAAGGCTAAGAGTATGATGAACTTTGATCAGAATCAATCTCAGCTAAACTCTCCCACATATCATAATAATTATGAGCTTTCTTTTGTTTGTCACCCTTAGATCGACGTTGATACTGAGTTTTAATAATTCTACCTCCATGATCATCATCTTGGGTTGCATGTGTGTAATCTTTTTCACATGTCCAAGTCTTCGGTGTCGGAGTAGGGGGAACATAAGTGCTACAACCACTCGATGCATCACTACTGCCATCACTTCCATTAGTACTTGCACTGTTATTGACATTTCTATCATCATTTCGAACTTCTCGTCGAACTATAGTGTCAGAAGGTGATGATGTTCATCACTATCATCATGCTCTTGCTCATCAATTGCATTGAGCGGACTTTCACTAATTCATAATTGACCCCTTTCTTTAAAAGGAGTTTTGACTTTTTTTTCTCTTTAGTAAAAATTGCAAGAGTTTTACCTTTGTCTTTATCTACGAACTTTGGTTGATTTTGAGGTTGACATGTTTGAGAACGTCTCGGTCGTGATTTGGAAAATCGAAATTCTTGGTCAAAATCCTCATCATTATATTCTTCACTGACATCTCCTCTAGCTTGTACTTTTTCAATCTCGTGAGTAAGAAATTGAGATGGTCACCGTGGATCTCCAATTTCATCAAGGGATTCTCAGCCTCAACGACACTCCACTAATCCATCATTGGATCATCCTCAGTTTGGACAAATCTAATATCAAATCGGTCTACATCACTGGACTCTTGTTTTTCATGTTCTTGTTTTTCTGCTATCGCTCTTAGTTGAAGATGTTAAAGTGTATACTAAAAGTCTAGCTTTTTGTATAAACATATAAGAATCACATTGGTTAAATGCCTACATTTATGCTAAGTGTAGTTGTCCATTTAATTTATATTGTAAATAACATGGTGTGAGGTGACACACAGAAGATCATGTTATCAGATCCTTATAAATTATAAACAGTTTCTCACAACCAAGATGGAATGGGGCAAACCATTGGAATGGTTGTAGTGTAATTAGGTATTAGTTTATCTTGACTAATAAATTACACTAGTACACTATGAGTGTATTAAGTAGGACCATTTGAGGTAGTTTCTTTTTATACTGACTATATAAAAGAACAATACCTCTGTTATTATGGAAGTTCATGCTCTCATGATATAATAACAAGCACGTATATTTAATATTTATTTCTTTGATTTATCAAAGGGTGCGATTTAGCTCGTTAAATCAATAGGCCCGATAAGTTGGGAAATGATATTATTTATATGGTGTGTTGTTGATTATAGAATGAAACTATGTCCTAGTAATCTAGGTTGATGATGTCCCCTTGAGGAGCTCATAAGGATTGTAATGTAAACCCTACAGGTGGACCTAGTCTGGCATGACAATGAAATTGAGTGGTACTACTCTTGGAGCTAGATATTTATTAAGTGAATTGTCAGTAACTCATTTAATTAGTGGACATTCTATATCTTAAACACAGGGAGATTAATGCACTCATGATAAGAAAGAGCCCATATAGTAATATGGGATTGGTGCGGTAGGGCAATAATAACTCTTTAGTGGTATGAGTTATTATTGATGAACTTGAGTTGAGTGTTCGGGACGAACACGGGAAGCTCAAGCTCATCGGGAGACTGAAACCAATTCCTCCTCTCGGTCCCTATTGTAGCCTCTTATATAAAGCCTTATATTCACCCAAAGCCTAGCTTCTTAAGGCCCAAGCTAGGGTCAGCCTAGCCTTGCTTGGTGACCAAGCAAGGGGTCAGCCAAGCTAAGGTTGGAGCCCAAGCTAGGGCCGGCCAAGCCTTGCTTGGTGCCCAAGCAAGGGGTCAGCCAAGCTAAGCTTGGAGCCCAAGCTAGGGCCGGCCAAGCCTTGCTTGGTGCCCAAGCAAGGGGCCGACCACACCATGATTAAGAAGGAAGTTTTATTTTTTGTAAAATCTTTCCTTTTATAGAGATCCATAAAAAGGATTTAAAGGGATGATTTTAATATAAAACTTTCCTTATTTAGATCGATCATAAAAGGAAATAAAAGGGAGTTTTTATTTTGTTAAAAACTTTCCTTTTATGTTGATTTTAAAAGAGAGTTTTAAATTTTAAAATCTTTCCTTTTATAAATTTCTACAAAGGAATAAAAGAGATATTTGAAATCTTTCCTTATTTATAGTTATCTATAATGTGAAAGAAAGATTTTAATTTTTGTTATAAAACTTTCCTTTATGAAACCATGTTTTTATTTTAAATCTTATCTTTTATAGATATCCATAAAATGATTTAAAAGAGAGAGATTTTAATTTATAAAACATTCCTTTTACAACTATCCACAAAAGGGATTTTAAAAGAAAGATTTTAATTTTGTTTAAAATCTGTCCTTTTTTGGAGAATAAGCATGTGGCCGGCCATGTCATAGATAAGAAAGGAAGTTTTATTTTTTGTTACAAAACTTTCTTTTTTTGCCAAGACCAAGGAATATAAAAGAGGAGGGGGTGCCTCACCTATATATACATCTTCTATTCCTCTCCTCTCTTCCTTGGTGGTGGCCGACCCTTACTCTTTCCCTCTTCTTCTTTGTTTTCCCTCTTGGTGGCCGGCGGCATAATGGTGTGGAGATCCATTGATGGCCGGTTGCTTGAAGGAGAAGAAGAAGAGAAGGAGGTTCTCTTGTCTAGCATCCCTTGGAGGAAAGTTGGTGGCCGAACTTCATCATCTCTTGGGGAAAGTTGGTGGCCGAAACTGGAAGGAAGAAGAAGGCTTGGGTGGATTCTCGTCTTGGTAGATCATCGCCCACACGACGTCTGAGATAAAAAGAGGAATACAATAGAAGATCAAGAGGTCTATAAGATACAAGAGGTATAACTAGTTATAAGTTTCCGTATCATAACTAGTGCATCCTTTTGTATAGATCTTGTAAAACCAAACACAAGAGGTTATCGATTTTAATTATCATCTTTGTTTTCGATATTTGTTTCGATTGCATGTTTCGATAATGTGTTTCTATTGAGGTCTCTATTGTTAAACCCAGTTTACTGTGAGAAGTTTAAATATCCGATTTCTTTGAAAGGCTTTGTCTAGGCAGTGGTGGATGATCCCATGACCAAGAAGGCCTAGTGCCTCACCACGTTTAACCTAGAAGTCGATCCTTGAAATAAATATTTGATCAACTTCTGTAGTATGGTTTAACTTAGGAAGATCACATCGGTTGAACTTGAAGTAAAAATGTTAAGTTTCGCTCCCAATTCAAGTTTAACTTCTAAAGGGACAATTTGGATTAATAATGTTAAGCATCGTTAGCAATCCAAATTTAACTTTAGTAGAACACATGGGTAGCTAGGATAGTTCTATACTTGTACAAATTTTTATACAGGGGACTAGGACGGTATTCCGAGTAGCAACCAACAGAAGACGCATATTATAATGAATGCAGACCATCTTCTCCAAGAGATGATAAGAAAGATGATTGCATACTTTTGTATGAATGAGAAAGAAAATTGACCAATTTCTTTCGCAACCAGTTGAAGACACTAAGAGAATTTGTACTACAATCATTTTTAAATTTAGGGTTGATCCTTCATATTGTAACCACCACTCAGCTATAAGATAAATAAGAATAAAATTAAAATAATATTTATATTTGTTGGCAATAATTAGTTATAATTTTTTCTATATTTACCTGCATCCATTTTATACCTACATGACACCACAACAAAATCGCTAAATGAACCATATGCCTCTCGAAATAATCGACTTTCAGTAATAGCCTCAGGAGCAAATTCTCTATGTTTTTAGAGTCTTGATATTACATTTCTGAGGGCTACTAATAGATCTTCATTTGTGGTAAGATTATAACGGTATTGATATATCGGATTGAGATAATAACCTAAAAT